>NC_070582.1:1870583-1896931 GCF_027409825.1 Scomber japonicus | reverse complement strand
TAAGGAAGGAAAATAAGACAGTAAGGAAGGAAGGAAGGAAGAAAAAGATGACAGGAAGGAAGGAAAGCAGGAAGAAAAGAAGACAGGAAGTAAGGAAGGAAAATAAGACAGGAAGGGAGAAAAGCAGGAAGAAAACAAGACAGAAAGGAAGGAAGGAAAGAAGGAAGAAAAAGAAGACAGGAAGGAAGGAAAATATGACAATATGGGGGGGGGGGTTGGTGGGGGGTTAAATAATGATGCTCGGTGCTGAGTGTGCAGGAGGTTCACTCTAACCCCTAACCCATGGGTGTCAAACTCATTTCATTCAAGGGCCACATAATGCCCAATTTAATGTAAAAAGAAGGAAGGAAGGAAAATAAGACAAGAAGGAAGGAAGGAAGGAAGGAAGGAAGGAAGGAAGGAAGGAAGGAAGGAAGGAAGGAAGGAAGGAAAAAAGAAGACAGGATGGAAGGAAGGAAGGAAGAAAAAGAAGACAGGAAGTAAGGAAGGAAAATAAAACAGGAAGGAAGGAAGGAAGGAAGGAAAATATGACAGGAAGGAAGGAAAGCAGGAAGAAAAAGAAGACAGGAAGGAAGGAAGGAAAATAAGACAGGAAGGAAGGAAGGAAGGAAGGAAGGAAGGAAGGAAGGAAAATAACACATGAAGGAAGGAAAGAAGGAAGAAAAATAAGACAGGAAGTAAGGAAGAAAAAGAAGACAGGAAGTAAGAAGGAAAATAAGACAGGAAGGAAGGAGGAAGGAAAATAACACATGAAGGAAGGAAAGAAGGAAGAAAAATAAGACAGGAAGTAAGGAAGCAAGGAAGGAAGGAAAATAAGACAGGATGGAAGGAAGGAAGGAAGGAAAATAAGACAGGAAGGAAGGAAGGAAAGAAGGAAGAAAAAGAAGACAGGAAGGAAGGAAGGAAGAAAAGAAGACAGGAAGGAAGGAAGGAAAATATGACAGGAAGGAAGGAAAGCAGGAAGAAAAAGAAGACAGGAAGGAAGGAAGGAAGGAAGGAAGGAACTCCTTCTCCTCCTCATACTCCACCTACTCCTTCACCTCCTGCTCCCTCTACTCCTCCGCTTTACTCCTCCTACTCCTACTCCTCCGCTTACTCCTCCTACTCCTACTCCTCCTCCTCCTCATACTCCTCCACCTACTCATCCTCCTGCTGCTGCTCGTTCTCAACATCCTCCATCCTCAATACTCCACCAACTCCTCCTACTCCTTCACCTCCTGCTCCCTCTACTCCCTCCACTTACTCCTCCTACTCCTACTCCTTCTCCTCCTCATACTCCACCTACTCCTCCACCTACTCATCCTCCTGCTGCTCCTCCTTCTCTGCATCCTCCATCCTCAATACTCCACTTACTCCTCCACCTACTCCACCTCCTCCTCTCATATTCCTTTTACTCCTGCTCATCCTCCTCCACCTCCTTCACCTACTCCTTCACCTCCTGCTCCCTCTACTCCTTCTACTCCTCCTCCTCCTACTCCTTCTACTCCTGCTCGTCCTCCTCCTCCACCTACTCCTCCACCTCCTTCACCTACTCATCCTACTCCTTCACCTCCTGCTCCCTCTGCTCCTCCACTTACTCCTCTTACTCCTACTCCTCCACCTACTCATCCTCCTGCTGCTGCTCCTTCTCTGCATCCTCCATCCTCAATACTCCACCTACTCCTGCTCCTCCTACTCCTTCTACTCCTGCTCGTCCTCCTCCACCTCATTCACTTACTCCTCCTTCTAGTCCTCCCCCTACTCCTTCTACTCCTGCTCGTCCTCCTCCTCCTGCTCATCCTCACCTACTCCTCCACCTTCACCTCTCCTCCTACTCTTCACCTCCTGCTCCTTCCTCCTTCACCTCCTGCTCTCCTCCCCTGCTCATCCTCCTCCACCTCCTGCTCTACCTACTCCTCCTACTCCTCCACCTACTACTGCTCCTACTCCTCCTCCTCCACCTACTCCTTCTGCTCATCCTCCACCTCCTTCTGCTGCTACTTCTCTGCAGCCTCCACCTCCTCCAATTCCACTCTTGTGTCATCCTGAACCTTCTCCTCTTGCTGCTGCTGCTTTCTCCATCATTCTCCTCCTTCTCTGCAGCCTTCGCCCTCCACATCCACTCCTGTATCATCCTGCACCTCCTCTGCAGCCTCCTCTCATCCTCCACCTACTCACTCCTCCTCCTGCTGCTGCACCTCTCTGCATCCTCCACCTACTCCTCCTCCTCCTCCTGCTCCTCATTGATGCTCTCTCTCTGCAGCCTCCATCCTCCATAGTCAAGCTACTCTTGTATCATCCTACACCTCCTCTGCAGCCTCCACCCTCCATATTCCACCTCCACCTCCACCTCCTCCTCCTCCTCCTCCTCCTCCTGCTGCTCCTGCTCTACATCCTCCTATTTAAAGTTTCATAGGTATGTGTGAGATGTGCTTAGCTAGTGAGTGTGTATATATCTCATGTCTTATTTTATAGTTGCATTTTATAGATGAAGGTACGGTGGCCCTGAGGTTCAAACAAATGCTTTTTAACCTCTTATTATATTGTTCAGAGGTTTTTAAACCTCACTGCTCCTCTCTGCTCCTCTCTGCTCCTCTCTGCTCCTCTTTGCTCCAATTTGAGTCCCAATTTGACCCATTTTTAACACCTCACTGCTCCTCACTGCTCCTCACTGCTCCCTCTCTGCTCCTCCCTGCTCCTCTTTGCTCCAATTTGAGTCCCAATTTGACCCATTTTTTTAAACCTCACTGCTCCTCTCTGCTCCTCTCTGCTCCTCACTGCTCCTCTCTGCTCCTCACTGCTCCTCTCTGCTCCTCCCGCTCCCCCTGCTCCTCTCTGCTCCTCACTGCTCCTCTCTACTCCTCCCCGCTCCCCCTGCTCCTCCCCTGCTCCTCTCTGCTCCTCTCCGCTCCTCCTCCCTGCCCTTCTCTGCTCCTCCTTGCTCCTCTTTGCTCCAATTTGAGTCCAATTTGGCCCATTTTGAACACCTCTCTGCTCCTCACTGCTCCTCTCTGCTCCTCTCTGCTCCTCACTGCTCCTCTCTGCTCCTCTCTGCTCCTCTTTGCTCCAATTTGAGTCCAATTTGACCCATTTTTTTTAAACCTCTCTGCTCCTCTCTGCTCCTCACTGCTCCTCACTGCTCTCTCTGCTTCTCCCTGCTCCTCACTGCTCCTCTCTGCTCCTCACTGCTCATCTCTGCTCCTCTCTGCTCCTCTTTGCTCCAATTTGACCCATTTTTTTAAACCTCACTGCTCCTCTCTGCTCCTCTCTGCTCCTCACTGCTCCTCACTGCCCCTCTCTGCTCCTCTCTGCTCCAATTTGACCCATTTTTTTAAACCTCTCTGCTCCTCACTGCTCCCCCCTGCTTCCTCCCTGCTCCTCTCTGCTCCTCTCTGCTCCTCACTGCTCCACTCTGCTCCTCACTGCTCCTCTCTGCTCCCTCTCTGCTCCTCACTGCTCCTCTCTGCTCCTCCCCGCTCCCCCTGCTCCTCACTGCTCCTCACTGCTCCTCCCTGCTCCTCTCTGCTCCTCTCTGCTTCTCACTGCTCCTCTCTGCTTCTCACTGCTCCTCACTGCTCCTCTCTGCTCCTCTCTGCTTCTCACTGCTCCTCACTGCTCCTCTCTACTCCTCCCCGCTCCCCCTGCTCCTCCCTGCTCCTCTCTGCTCCTCTCCGCTCCTCCTCCCTGCCCTTCTCTGCTCCTCCTTGCTCCTCTTTGCTCCAATTTGAGTCCAATTTGGCCCATTTTGAACACCTCTCTGCTCCTCACTGCTCCTCTCTGCTCCTCTCTGCTCCTCACTGCTCCACTCTGCTCCTCACTGCTCCTCTCTGCTCCTCTCTGCTCCTCACTACTCCTCTCTGCTCCTCCCGCTCCCCTGCTCCTCACTGCTCCTCACTGCTCCTCCCTGCTCCTCTCTGCTCCTCTCCGCTCCTCCTCCCTGCCCTTCTCTGCTCCTCACTGCTCCTCCTTGCTCCAATTTGAGTCCAATTTGGCCCATTTTGAACACCTCTCTGCTCCTCACTGCTCCTCTCTGCTCCTCTCTGCTCCTCTCTGCTTCTCACTGCTCCTCACTGCTCTCTCTACTCCTCCCCGCTCCCCTGCTCCTCACTGCTCCTCACTGCTCCTCTCTGCTCCTCACTGCTCCTCTCTGCTCCTCCTGCTCCTCTTTGCTCCAATTTGAGTCCAATTTGACCCATTTTGAACATTTTATAAGCTGTAAAATCACTTTATAACATTTTTTATTTATTATTACATTATTTTATATTACCTGGACTTTTCATCATGTGACCCACAGTTTAATAAATGCATCATGTGTGTGCAGCTGATAAACATTTATTTTTTGTCTTTAAGTTAAATAAATGGAAAGAAATCATAATTCAAATATTTATTCATCATATTCTATAAAATGTTGAAGGCTTAATTAAACACGTATTAACCCTTAAACAGGCCTTACTAGTTATGTCAATTGCAAAGGAAGGAAGGAAGGAAGGGAGGAAGAAGGAAGGAAAGGAAGGAGGGAGGAAGGAAGATAGGAAGGAAAGGAGGGAAGAAGGAAGGAAAGGAGGTAGGGAGGGAAGAAGGAAGGGAAGCAAGGAAGGAAAGGGAGGAAGGAAGGAAGGAAGGAAAGGAGGGAGGGAGGGAAGGAAGGGAAGCAAGGGAGGAAGAAGGAAGGAAAGGAAGGAGGGAGCGAGGAAGGAAGGAAATGAGGGAGGAAGGAAATGAGGGAGGAAGGAAAGGGAAGGAAGGAAGGAAAGAAGAAAGAAAGGAAGGACAGATGAAGGAAGGAAGAAAGAAAGGAAGGAGGGAAGATTTACTCTAACAGCTGAACTTAGATCTGAGGAAGGAAGGAAGGACGGACAGATGAAGGAAGGAAGGAAGGAAGGAAGGAAGGAAGGACAGAGGAAGGACCCGGGAGGACAACAGGAAGGTTAAAGAGTCTGTATCTCCTGGTGCACGTTGTCTGTTAAGGGTTAATGACTGAAGGAGAGTTTATGAGTTTATGAATGTGAGACTAATTATGAGTCAGTGTTTAAAAGGTTTAATTAAAAAAAATGTAGAAATCTAATAAATATAAAATAAAACTCACTTCATGTGTTTTATAGTGTGAAAGTATTTAAAAGTTACTTTAAGGTAAAAAAGGAGGTCCTCCCTGCTCCTCTCTGCTCCTCCCTGCTCCTCTCTGCTCTTCTCTGCTCCTTCCTGCTCCTCTCTCTTCCCCTGCTCCTCCTGCTCCTCTCTGCTCTTCTCTGCTCCTTCCTGCTCCTCTCTCTTCCCCTGCTCCTCCTGCTCCTCTCTGCTCTTCTCTGCTCCTTCCTGCTCCTCTCTCTTCCCCTGCTCCTCCTGCTCCTCTCTGCTCCTCTCTGCTCTTCTCTGCTCTTCTCTACTCTTCTCTGCTCCTCCCTGCTCCTCTCTGCTCTTCTCTGCTCCTTCCTGCTCCTCTCTGCGCTTCTCTGCTCCTCTCTGCTCCTCCCTGCCTCCTCTCTGCTCTTCTCTGCTCCTCTCTGCTCTTCTCTGCTCCTTCCTGCTCCTCTCTCTCTCTCTCTGCTCCTCTCTGCTCCTCTCTGCTCCTCTCTGCTCCTCCCTGCTCCTCTCTGCTCTTCTCTGCTCCTCTCTGCTCTTCTCTGCTCCTTCCTGCTCCTCTCTCTTCTCCTGCTCCTCTCTGCTCCTCTCTGCTCCTCTCTGCTCCTCTCTGCTCCTCTCTGCTCTTCTCTGCTCCTCTCTGCTCCTCTCTGCTCTTCTCTGCTCCTCTCTGCTCTTCTCTGCTCCTCTCTGCTCCTCTCTGCTCTTCTCTGCTCCTTCCTGCTCCTCTCTCTTCCCCTGCTCCTCTCTGCTCCTTCTGCTCCTCCCTGCCACTCTCTGCTCCTTCCTCCCTGCTCCTCTCTGCTCCTCTCCGCTCCTCCTCCCTGCCACTCTCTGCTCCTCCCTGCTCCTCTTTGCTCCTCCCTGCTCCTCCCTGCCACTCTCTGCTCCTTCCTCCCTGCTCCTCTCCGCTCCTCCTCCCTGCTCCTCCACTTTATGCTCCCTCAGGATTAACTGGCGCTTGTTAAATAGGGATTGTGGAAGTGGAAGGGAGGAGGAGGAGGAGGGGGAGGAGGCGGGGGAGGGGGGTGTTGTGTTGGGAGAGTGGGTGGGGTGGAGCGGGGGTGGAGAAGGAGGTGGGGGGAGTAAGGGGGGGGGATTTGGGAACAACAGGTTTAGAAGTTGTGCTAACAAGTGCTTCATTACACACAATCAAGTAGAGCTGAAGATGTTCTCACACAATACTCCTCCTCCTCCTCCACCTACTCCTCCTACTCCTTCACCTCCTGCTCCTCCTCCTCCTCCTCTACCTACTCCTCCTCTACCTACTCCTCCTACTCCTTCACCACCTGCTCCTCCTCCTCCTCCACCTCCACCTACTCCTCCTACTCCTTCACCACCTACTCCTCCTACTCCTTCACCTCCTCCTCCTCCTCCACCTACTCCTCCTACTCCTTCACCTCCTCCTCCTCCTCCTCCTCTACCTACCTCCTCCTACTCCACCTACTCCTCCTCATCCTCAACCTACTCCTCCTCCTACTCCTTCTACTCCTCCTCCTCATACTCCACCTACTCCTCCTACTCATTCACCTCCCGCTCCTCCACCTCCTACACCTACTCCTCCTTCTACTCATACTCCACCTACTCCTCCACCTATTATCCTCCTCCTACTCCGTCTACTCCTCCTCCTCATACTCCACCTACTCCTCCTCCTTCTACTCCTCCTGATGCTCCTTCACTGCAGCCTCCACCTCCTCCATATGCACTCCTCTATCATCCTGCACCTTTCTCTGCAGCCTCCATCCTCCTCCTGCTTTCACTGGACCTCCTCTGCAGCCTCCACCCTCCATACTCCACCTCCTCCTCCTCCTCCTCCTGCTTTCACTGCACCTCCTCTGCAGCCTCCACCTCCTCCTGCTTTCACTGGATCTCCTCTGCAGCCTAAACCCTCAATACTCCACCTCCTCCTCCTCCTGCTGCTCCTTCTCTGCAGCCTCCTCCTCCTCTTGCTGCTGCTGCTTTCTCCATCATTCTCCTCCTTCTCTGCAGCCTTCGCCCTCCATACTGCACCTCCACCCTCTGTATCCTGCTGCACCTCCTCTGCGGCCTCCACTCTACGTACATACTCCTCCTCCACCTCCTCCTCATCCTCCACCTACTCGTCCTCCTGCTGCTCCTTCTCTGCATCCTCCTCCTCATCCCGCATCTTGGTGCACCTTGTCTGCGGCCTCCACCCTCCATACTCCACCTCCTCCTGCTTTCACTGCTCCTACTCCTCATCCTCCACCTCTTCCTGCTGCTCCTTCTCTGCAGCCTTCACCACCTCCTGCTTGCACTGCACCTCCACCCTTCAATCACCTCCCTACTCTGTATAAACTACGTCCTCACAGTGAATATAACGTTTACGAGACATTTTATTAATTAATTCATCATTTCATTTCATTCCTGCTCCTCCCTGCTCCTCTCTGCTCCTCCCTGCTCCTCCCTGCTCCTCCCTGCTCCTCTCTGCTCCCCCCTGCTCCTCTCTGCTCCTCTCTGCTCCCCCTGCTCCTCTGCTCCCCCCTGCTCCCCCCTGCTCCTCCCTGCTCCTCTCTGCTCCTCACTTTTATGCTCCCTGCTCCTCTCCATGTAGTTTTTTTTCCTCCTCCCCGCTCCTCCCTGCTCCTCCCTGTTCCCCCCTGCTCCCCCCTCCCCCCCTGCTCCCCCCTGCTCCTCCCTGCTCCCCCTGCTCTCCTCTCTGCTCCCCCTGCTCCTCCCTGCTCATCTCCGCTCCCCCCTGCTCCCCCCTGCTCCTCCCTGCTCTCCTCACTGCTCCCCCCCTGCTCTCCTCACTGCTCTTCTCTGCTCCTCCCTGCTCCCCCCTCCTCCTCCCCTGCTCCCCCCTGCTCCTCTCTGCTCCCCCCTGCTCCTCTCTGCTCCCCCCTGCTCCTCTCTGCTCCTCCATGCTCCCCCGTGCTCCTCCGCTTTATGCTCCCTGCTCCCCCCTGCTCCTCTCTGCTCCTCACTGTTCCTCTGCTTTATGCTCCCCTGCTCCGCTCTGCTCCCTGCTCCTCCCTGACTCCCTCAGCTCCTCCCTGCTCCTCCCCCCCCCTGCTCCTCTCCTGCTTCTCTCTGCTCCCCCCTGCTCCCCCCTGCTCCCCCGTGCTCCTCCGCTTTATGCTCCCTGCTCCTTCCGCTCCTCCCTGCTCCTCTCTGCTCCTCACTTTTATTCTCCCTACTCCTCTCCATGTAGTTTTTTTCCTCCCCCCTGCTCCTCCCTGCTCTCCTCACTGCGCCCCCCTCCTCCTCCCTGCTCCCCCGTGCTCCTCCGCTTTATGCTCCCTGCTCTCCCCTGCTCCCCCCCTGCTCCTCCCTGCTCTTCCCTGCTCCTCTCCGCTCTCCATATAGTTTTTTAAATCTTTTCTCTCTCCTGACTGTGGAGCGTGAGGAAGGCGTAGTGAGCAGATTGGCGGCGCGGCGGCGGTTGTTTGGTGGTGTTGTTGGTGGAGGCGCGGCGGCGGCGGCGGTGGCGGCGGTGATGGAGGAGGAGGAGGAGGCGCGGCGGTCAGGGGCCGAACCAGCGAAGGCTTTTATAAGAACTCATTAACAGACAAACCGCCTCGCTCCTTCCCTCCGGCGACCGCGAGTGCCGTTTGGAGAGCCTGCTTTTCTCTTTCAGACGCTCACAGAAAGCACAGGAAGTCAAGGCTGCTCGCTCACGCTCATGATTGCATTCTACCCTTCTTTACCAGAGTGCCTATTCACAGGAAGGCAAGAAGGGAATGAAAGCTTTTTTACAAACATTAATGAAGAGCTCAACTAACAGTTTTTTTCTCTTTGTGGGCTCTGCTGCTGCTGCTGCTGCTGCTGCCGGCGGAGGAAGGGCGGAGGAAGGGCGGAGGAAGAGGAGCAGCGAGGAGCAGCCAGCAGCTTCTCTGTTTGATTGGTTGACTTTTTAAGGTCAACGTTGGAGAGTTGGGGGCTGCTTCATCAGTTTTTAGTCTGAGAGAGAAAACAAGTCAGTCAAATTTATATCAGAGTGAGAAAGGAAGGAAAGAAAGAAAGAAAGGAAAGAAAGAAAGAAAAAGAAAAACAACACCCTGAAAGAGAGAGAAAGAAAAAGCAGCTGAAGCAGCTTCTCATTCAGCTCCATTTTTTCCTCTCTCTCTCTCTCTGTCTCTGTCTCTCTCTCTCTCTCCCTCTCTCTCTCTCTCTCTGTCTCTCTCTGTCTCTCTCTCTCTCTCTCTCTCTCTCTCTCCCTGTCTCTCCCTCTCTCTCTCTCTCTCTCTCTCTCTCTCTCTCTCTCTCTCTGTCTCTCTCTCTCTCTCTCTCCCTCTCTCTCTCTGTCTCTCTCTCTCTCTCTCTCTCTCTCTCTCTCTCCTCTCTCTCTCTCTCTGTCTCTCTCTCTCCCCTCTCTCTCTGTCTCTCTCTCTCTCCCTCTCTCTCTCTCTCTCTCTCTCTCTTTCTCTGTCTGTCTCTGTCTCTATCTCTCTCTATCTCTATTTCCCTCTCTGTCTCTCTCTCTTTCTATCTCTCTTTCTCTGTCTGTCTCTCTCTCTCTCCCTCTCTCTCTCTCTCTCTCTCTCTCTTCCCCCCTCTCTCTCTCTCTCTGTCTCTCTCTCCCTCTCTCTCTCTCTCTCTCTTCCCCCCCTCTCTCTCTCTCTTCCCCCCCCCCTCTCTCTCTCTCTTCCCCCCTCTCTCTCTCCTCTCTCTCTCTCCCCTCTCTCTCTCTGTCTCTCTCTCTCTCTCTCTCTCTCCCTCTCTTCCCCCCCTCTCTCTCTCTCTCTCTCCCTTTCTCTCTCTCTCTCCCTCTCTGTCTCTCACTCTCTCTCTCTCTCTCTCTCTCTCTCCCTCTCTCTCTCTCTCTGTCTCTCTCTCTCTCCCTCTGTCTCTCTCTCTCTCTCTCTCCACCCCCCCCCCCCCCACCTCTCTCTCTCTCTCTCTCTCTCTCTCTCTCTACCAGCTGAGTGTTTGATGCTGGTGTGTTTCAGACCTTCAGAAGTTTTGATATCAGCAGAGAAGAAGAAGAAATGTCAACGAGCTTCAGTCAAAGTTCATGTTTGTTATTTACATGAATGTGGAAGAGAGGGATGAATAGAGACATATAGACTTCTAGAAAGTAGAGTTATCATATTTTATATTTCATGCTTTATACTAAAGAATCATCATTTCTTCTTTACTGGGGTTTTTTTTTATTGCTGCCAATGATGAAACCTCAACATTTAACCCTTCACACACTCTTCATATTGACTCATAATTAGTCATAATTACTAATTAATATGCATAAAGTCAGCATCAGTCATTAATTCATGTTTGATTAATCCTTCTGTTTGATTCATCTTATAGAGGAAGAGACATTTATAAACACTGTTTTATACAATATGATGAATGCAACAGGTTTTTAATTAAACACGGGTTCATTTTAGGTTCATTTGCATATTTAAATAAATGTTTATCAGCTGCACAGAAATCATGTAAGACAGAGGAGTCAAATTCATTTTCATTCAAGGGCCACATACAGACCGGACCATTAAAAAGATGGAAGGAAGGAAGGAAGGAAATAAGAAGGGAAGGAAGGAAAGAGAGGCAAAGGGAAGGAGGGAAGAAAGGTAGGAAGGACAGATGGAAGGAAGGACAGAAGGAAGAAAGGGAGGAAGGGCAGATGGAAGGAAGGACAGAAGGAAGAAAGGGAGGAAGGAGAGATGGAAGGAAGAAAGAAAGGAAGGAAGAAAGAAAGGATAAAAGGAAGAAGGAAGGACAGATGGAAGGAAGGACAGAAGGAAGAAAGGGAGGAAGGAGAGATGGAAGGAACAAAGAAAGGAAGGAAGAAAGAAAGGATAAAAGGAAGAAGGAAGGACAGAAGGAAGAAAGGGAAGAAGGACAGAAGGAAGAAAGGGAAGAAGTAGAGAGGGAAGGAAAGACAGAAGGAAGGAACAAAGAAAGGATAAAAGGAAGTAGGAAGGACAGATGGAAGGAAGGAAAAGAACACAGGAAGGAAAGTGGGCCGGATTGCACCCCTTGGCGGGCCGGTTCTGGCCCACGGGCCGCATGTTTGACACCCCTGATGTAAACTGTGGGTCACATGCAACCGTCCATCAGGTCAAAGGTCAAAGATGAATTATCAGTTTTAACCCTCCTGTCGTCCTCCCGGGTCAAATTGACCCTGTCTCTTTTGACTGTTCTTCCTTGCTTCCTTCTTTCCTTCCTTCCTCCCTTCTCTCCTAAATTTCTTCCTCTTTTTTTCCTTACTCCTTTCCTTCCTTTCTCTTTGCTCCTTTCCTTCCTTTTTCTTTTCCTCCCTTCCTATCTTCCTTCCTCCCTCTTTGCTCCTTTCCTTCCTTCTTCTTTTCCTCCCTTCCTACCTTCCTTCCTCCCTCCTTACTCCCTCCTTACTCCTTTCCTTCCTTCCTTCCTTCCTCCTCCCTCCTTACTGCTTTCTTTCCTTCCTCTTTTCCCCCCTTCCTTCCTTCCTCCTCCCTCCTTCCTACCTTCCTTCCTCCCTCCTTACTCCTTTCCTTCCTTCCTTCCTCCTCCCTCCTTACTGCTTTCTTTCCTTCCTCTTTTCCCCCCTTCCTTCCTTCCTCCTCCCTCCTTCCTTCCTCTTTTCCTCCCTTCCTTCCTTAAAAGTTTCTTTCATGCATCTATCTATCTATCTATCTATATCTGTCTCTCTCTCTCTCCCGCTCCCTCTCTCTCTCTCCCCCTCTCTCTCTCCCTCTCTCTCACTCTCTCTCTCTCTCTCTCTCTCTCTCTCTCTCTCTCTCTCTCTCTCTCTCCCCCTCTCTCTCTCCCTCTCTCTCACTCTCTCTCTCACTCTCTCTCTCTCTCTCTCTCTCTCTCTCTCTCTCTCTCTCTCTCTCTCTCTCTCTCTCTCTCTCTCTCTCTCTCTCTAATACAACATGCAGTGACGTGTGCGCATGAAGAACAACGTGCAGGAGTATATTTCCCACCTTCATACTGTAGCTGCTGGTTTGTGTCCTGCAGAAATAGAGCCAGAGGAGAGATGATGATGATGATGATGATGATGATGATGATGATGATGATGATGATGATGTTATGCTGTGGAAATGAACTGTGGTGTCATAGGACAAGTTCACTATTGAAAAAAAAGTAGTTCAAATGATCATGAAGTGTGTGTGTGTGTGTGTGTGTGTGTGTGTGTGTGTGTGTGTGTGTGTGTGTGTGTGTGTGTGTGTGTGTGTGTGTGTGTGGGCAGGCCTGATGGGATGGGGACGGTCACCGTGGAGGAGAAAGAGCAGTTTGAAGCCATCAGAAGTCGACTCATCGCTCTGCTGGAGAACCAGATCACACACTTCAGGTATGAACACCTTCTCATGAGAGGAAGGAAGGAAGGAAGGGAGGGAGGGAGGGAGGGAGGGAGGGAGGGAGGAAGGAAGGAAGGAAGGAAGGAAGGAAGGAAGGAAGGAAGGAAGGAAAGAAAGGAGGGAGGACTCATTGCTCTGCTGGAGAACCAGATCACACACTTCAGGTATGAACACCTTCTCATGAAAGTCACAAAGCTGCTCTCATCACTCTCTTTATGAAGTTAGCCTCATGAAAGCAGCAGCAGGTTGGTTTTATTTTGAAGGAATTGACTAGTTTTAGTTTGGTTTTATTTTGAAGGAATTGACTAGTTTTAGTTTGGTTTTATTTTGAAGGAATTGACTAGTTTTAGTTTGGTTTTTATTTTGAAGGAATTGACCAGTTTCAGTTTGGTTTTATTTTGAAGGAATTGACCAGTTTTAGTTTGGTTTTATTTTGAAGGAATTGACTTGTTTCAGTTTGGTTTTATTTTGAAGGAATTGACCAGTTTTAGTTTGGTTTTATTTTGAAGGAATTGACTAGTTTTAGTTTGTTTTTATTTTGAAGGAATTGACCAGTTTTAGTTTGGTTTTATTTTGAAGGAATTGACTAGTTTCAGTTTGGTTTTATTTTGAAGGAATTGACCAGTTTCAGTTTTGGTTTTATTTTGAAGGAATTGACCAGTTTCAGTTTAGTTTTTATTTAGTTTTAGTGTTTCAGGTATTAAAAGAAAGACTTGACTTGTAGAAGCTGAAAAGGATGAAAGAATGATAGTTTTTATTTTAATTTCAGTTAACTAAATTATTTTTTCATTGCTAGTCTTAGTCTCAGTCTCAGTTTTAGTCTAACTATAATAACGCTGATCCGGGTGGAGGCGGTGTTCATCCTGCTTCGAGGCACTTTGTACTAAAACATGCAAAAAGCAGCGGTATGCTCCTTTAACTGCATCATAATGACCCGAGGCAGTCTGGGTATTTTTAGCCCCATCAGCGGCACACAACAACAGGTGCAGGCCATGCGTGCACGGAGGCTGATGAGACCTCCCTGCATCTGCGTGCTGCTATTCAGCGCCGCCGCCGCCGTGTGAACACATTGTGAGCGCGGTGTGAAAGCGACAGCCTCCAGACCTTGAGCAACACTCGTCTGAATGGACCTGTGCCATTAACTGTCCCCGAGCCCGGCTCTTTAAACACTTCACGCCTGAGAGGGGCCCTCCATCTGGCCCCGGAGAGGAGAGGAGGGGGCCGCGAGGGGAACGTGGAGGGGGGTCGACCAGCGGGAGTCATTACTAACTCACCTCAACAAGAGGCTAATGCTGGTAAACAATGGACGGGACAATGGCGGGATTATGCTAATGTCCCTCAGACAAGAGCAGGATTTCCACAGTTTGGTTTAGATTAAAGCTGAGCTCAGCCACTAAACATTCATTTAAGGTTATAAATTTAAACTACAGCTGCTCTTCTTCACTGCCTCTAATGATTATGACTCTTTCTTTACAAAAGGGAAAGAAGATTATCTGAAGATTAGCTCGTCACTCTTTGGTTGGTTCTTTGTCTTTAGTTTAAATCACCAACAGTTTGAGTCTCGTTTCCACAACTGAAGATAAATCTAGTGTTTGTTTATCTGAGTGGTTTTGTACATGGCCACAAAACACAAACATTAAAGGATAAAGCTGCAATATGTCGACATCTTTCTTTATGATTGGATCCAAAGCAACAATGAACTGATCTACTAACAAATATAGAGTGTGTATTAAAGCCTGATATATGTTATTCCTCTGTTGTTGGTCAAAAACAAGTCAAAAACTCTTCATAATGTAAAGTTAGCTCACGTTAGTTTGATTAGAAATGGCTCCAAATTCTAATAACAGGGTCAAGTTTGCATTTTCACGACATGGAGAACAAAATAGACAAAGTGTTGAGAGGAAAATAGGTTTTCTCATTCATGTCCTCCATTTAGGCAGCTTTCATAAAGCCAAGCAAGTTAATGTGAGTTAATATCAGGCGGGGAGTTCCTGTCCTCTGAAAAGAAGCCAATGCGGAAGTAACTTAGAGCTGCATTCTATCAAAAGGCCACCAGGGGGCGACCGTCTCTATACAAGTCAATGGAGAATTCACCAACTTCTCACTTGATTTCTAACCTCAGTAAACGTTTTCAAAATGTGTTTATGGTCTCAATCGCTAGTTTAAAGCCTTCTTCAATGCAGTATGATGTTCATTTGGGACATTTTGGCCTCCCTGATTTTATATGTGACGATAAAGCAGGGTATGCATTAGGGGCGTGGCTACGTCCTGATTGACAGGTTGATTGACCAATGTCCTTGAGATCCAGCCCTCGCAACCAATCGCAGCCTCCCCGCTCCGCCCATGGCCCCGCCTCATGCCCATATAAGTAGAATCCGTGTTCATTTTTTCCCAAAATGCACCTGAAATTTTCAAGATGGCGCTGCCTAGATTAGAAACTATTGGCTTCCGAGCAGCAGTCCACAAACCAATGGGTGACGTCACGGATGTTACGTCCTTTTCTTTTATACAGTCTGTGGTTAATATCAAACCTTTCAGCAGCCTACAGTAAACAACACTGCAAAAACAAAGCAGTTTCAGAAAGTTTTAGTTTGCTTTATGTCTGGATAGCAGTCAGTGGAAAAAGGCGAGGCGACTGAGAATACCAGGTGAAATGAAGCTCGGAGAGAAAAGCCTCCATGTTGTTCTCTCATTTTTTTTTTGGATGGATTTCCCAGAAATGGCACACATCACATACAGCACAGCTCCCTGACTGAGGCTGGCTCAACTAACACCATGAAATAACACTACCAGCTCACAGTGAAGATGCACATGCATGTCAATCTATCTGTGCAATGACTAAAATGTCTAGAGGTGAAATGAGCGTCAGGAATCGAGTCCATGTTGAGTTAACCTGGTGGACAATACAATGCAATACAGCATAATTAGCATAAATACAATATAGTCCAATCGAATTCGGTCCCAGTGAGATATTTCTCCTTCCTAATATGTTCAATAAAGACAAAACAGAACAAACTAAAACTGCCAGCTCACAGTGAAGATGCTCATAGTGAAGATGCTCATGCACCCGTTAGCTTGTCGGTATGTGGGTCCGTTAACACGACTACGTTAGCTTGTCTGTACCTGGGTCTGTTAACACCGCTACGTTAGCTTGTTGGTATGTGGGTCTGCTAATACCGCTCTGTTAGCTTGTTGGTACCTGGGCCTGCTAACACCGCTACGTTAGCTTGTCGGTACCTGGGTCTGTTAACACCGCTACGTTAGCTTGTTGGTACCTAGGTCTGTTAACACCACTACGTTAGCTTGTTGGTACCTAGGTCTGTTAACACGACTACGTTAGCTTGTCTGTACCTGGGTCTACTAATACCGCTACGTTAGCTTGTCGGTACCTGGGTCTGTTAACACCGCTACGTTAGCTTGTTGGTACCCGTGTCTGTTAACACCGCTCCGTTAGCTTGTTGGTACCCGTGTCAGAAATTATAAAAGTTTATAAAAGTTTTGACTCATCTCTCCCTCCAGTTACTACAGTTACAGCAGCTGCCATGCCATTAGTTTCATTTATATAGTGTCAAATCACAACAGAAGTCATGGAGGGAAGGAAGGAAAGGTAGGAGGGAGGAAGGAGGGAGGGAAGGAAGGGAGGAAGGAGGGAAGGAAGGAATCAGATTCATTTATATAGCGTCAAATCACAACAGAAGTCATCTCAGGGCAGTTTAATTGAATTTACAGAGACCCAACATTCCCACATGAGCAAGAAAAAGCTGATTTCTAACTGGAAGAAACCTCCAACAGGTCGGTGTTCTAGGTAGGCGACCATCTGCCTCCACCGGTTTGGGCATGAGTTGCATGTTAGGACTCTTATTTTAACGCTGTTGTTCATAGTTTGTGAAAACGTCAAAAGAAATCAAAAGTTTCCGTCCTGGTATTTAGTTCAGTTATAAAAAATCCGAGCACACTACTTCTTCTTCTTCTTCTTCTTCTTCTTCTCCTGGCTGCCAGCTGGAGAGTCGCTGAACAATAGAGGCGGAGACGCTGCTATCACACGAAATTACTCCTTTCTTTCCCTCCTTCCTTCTCTCCTAAATTCCTTCCTATTTTCATCCTTACTCCTTTCCTTCCTTCCTCCTTTCCTCCTTCCCTCCTTACTCCTTTCGTTCCTTCCTTCCTTCCTTCTCTCCGTTCCTTCCTTACTCCTTTCCTTCCTTCCTCCTTTCCGCCCTCCCTCCTTACTCCTTTCGTTCGTTCGTTCCTTCCTTCCTCTTTTCATCCTTACTCCTTTCCTTCCTTCCTCCTTTCCTCCTTACTCCTTTCGTTCCTTCCTTCCTTCCTTCTCTCCTGAATTCTCTCCTGAATTCCTTCCACTTTTCATCCCTCCTCCTTTCCTTCCTTCCTCCTTTCCTTCCTTTCTCCTTTCCTCCCTCCCTCCCTCCCTCCTTACTCCTTTCCTTCCTTCCTCCTTTCCTCCTTACCTCCCTCCTTACTCCTTTCCTTCCTTCCTCCTTTCTCCCTCCCTCCCTCCATCCTTACTCCTTTCCTTCCTTCCTCCTTTCCTCCCTCCCTCCGTAAAAAGTAAATGACAAAAAATAAAGAAATCAAAAGTTTCCGTCCTGGTATTTCGTTCAGTTATAAAAAACTCGAGCACACTTCTTCTTCTTCTTCTTCTTCTTCTTCTTCTTCTTCTTCTTCTTCTTCTTCTTCTTCTCCTGGCTGCCAGCTGGAGAGTCGATGAACAATAGAGGCGGAGACGCTGCTATCACACGAAATCACACGAGGTCCCCAGGTGATGGCGGTCCTGTGTGAATAGGTCTATGAGTGGAAGCGCTGTCGACGCCCACCGATAGCGTTCATACCAAACTGTTCTGAACGCCCGACGCCCAATAGGGAAACTCCACATCTTTACCAGCCAACCAATGGTGTAACTTCATCACTCACTCAGTCAGTCATGTGTAGGAAGGTAGGAGGAAGGGGGGAGGAAGGAAGGAGGGAGGGAGGACGAGCCCTGCTGTTACAGTCCAGCCAAAAATGTTCCAACTGAACTAAATCCAGGTGGCAGATTTTACATTTCCTTCAACTTTTATCAGACGAAACTTATAAAAGAGTTTAAAAGGAGGGAGGGAGGAGGGAGGGAATGAAGGAAAGGAAGGAGGAAGGGACGGAAGGAGGGAGGGAAGGAGGGAAGGAAGGTAAGAGGGAGGAGGGAGGGAAGGTGGCAGATTTTACATTTCCTTCAACTTTTATCAGGAGAAACTTATAAAAGAGTTTAAAAGGAAGGAGGGAGGGAAGGAGGAAGGGAAGGAAGGAGGGAGGGAATGAAGGAAAGGAAGGAGGAAGGCGGGAGGGACGGAAGGAGGGAGGGAATGAAGGAGAGGAAGGAAGGTAGGAGGGAGGGAAGGAGGAAACAAGGACAGAAGGAAGGAAGGAGGGAAGGAAGGAGGGAGGGACGGAGGAAGGAAGGAAGCCTTCCTTCCCTCCTTTCCTCCCTCCTGACTTTTACTTTGATAAGAACAAAAAGCTGCCAGATAATAAATGTCCAAAGCAACTTAGTTTTATTCTGATGAACATCTGGCTGGTAGGTTTGTGTCCAGTAAATGTCTGACCCCAGTGACTGCATGCCTTTGTTTATTAAGTACTGTTCCTTCCTTCTTTCCTTCCTTCCTTCCTTCCTCCTGACCCCAGTGACTGCATGCCTTTGTTTAAGTACTGTTCCTTCCTTCCTTCCTTCCTTCCTCTTTTCGTCTTTACTCATTTCATTCCTTCTTTCCTTCCTCCCTCCCTCCATCCCTCTGTCCTTACTCCATTCCTTCCTTTCTTCCTTCCTCTTTTCGTCCTTACTCCTTTCATTCCTTCTTTCCTTCCTTCCTTCCTCTTTTCGTCCTTACTCCTTTCATTCTTTCCTTTCTCCTTCCCTCCGTCCTCTTTTCGTCCTTACTCTTTTCCTTCCTTCCTTCCGTCCTTCCTTCCTTCCTTCCTCTTTTCGTCCTTACTCCTTTCCTTCCTTCCTTCCGTCCTTCCTTCCTTCCATCCTTCCATCCTTCCCTCCCTCCTTACTCCTTTCCTTCCTTCCTTCCTCTTTTCGTCCTTACTCCTTTCCTTCCTTCCCTCCCTCCTTACTCCTTTCCTTCCTTCCTTCCTCTTTTCGTCCTTACTCCTTTCTTTCCTTCCTTCATTCCTTCCTTTCTTCCTCCCTCCCTCCCTCCCTCCTTACTCCATTCCTTCCTACCTTCCTTCCTCTTTTCATTCTTACTCCTTTCCTTCCTTCCTTCCCTTCCTTCCTTTCTCCCTCCCTCCCTCTGTCCTTACTCCATTCCTTCCTACCTTCCTTCCTCTTTTCATTCTTACTCCTTTCCTTCCTTCCTTCCTTCCTCCTTTCCTCCCCCCTGACTTTTACTTTGATAAGAACAAAAAGTCTCTCAACAAAAAGCTTCCAGATAATAAATCTCCAAAGCGACTTTATTTTATTATGATGTGTTGTTTTTTTCTAGTGGTATCAGGACATCTGGCTGGTAGGTTTGTGTCCAGTAAATGTCTGACCCCAGTGACTGCATGCCTTTGTTTATTAAGTACTGTTCACTTGTCAATTAGCAACGTGAAACCTCCCTGAACTGCCTCGTCTGCGCTCAGTCGGAGCCGGAGGTGAGAAACGCTTCCTTCATCAGTGTAATTAGACCAAAGGAGGCAGCCATCCTTCCTTCCTTCCTTCCTCTTTTCGTCCATACTCCTTTCCTTCCTTCCTTCCTTCCTCTTTTCGTCCTTACTCCTTTCCTTCCTTCCTTCCTTTCCTCTTTCCTTCCTTCATTCCTTCCTTCCTCTTTTCGTCCTTACTCCTTTCCTTCCTTCATTCCTTCCTTCCTCTTTTCGTCCTTACTCCTTTCCTTCCTTCCTCTTTTCGTCCTTACTCCTTTCCTTCCTTCCTTCCTTCCTTTCCTCTTTCCTTCCTTCCTCTTTTTGTCCTTACTCCTTTCCTTCCTTCCTTCTGTCCTTCCTTCCTTCTGTCCTCCCCTCCCTCCTTACTCCTTTCCTTCCTTCCTTCCTCTTTTCATTCTTACTCCTTTCCTTCCTTCATTCCTTCCTTCCTCTTTTCGTCCTTACTCCTTTCTTTCCTTACTCCATTCCTTCCTTCCTTCCTTCCTCTTTTCATTCTTACTCCTTTCCTTCCTTCCTTCCTCCTTTCCTCCCTCCTGACTTTTACTTTGATAAGAACAAAAAGTCTCTCAACAAAAAGCTGCCAGATAATAAATCTCCAAACCGACTTTATTTTATTATGATGTGTTGTTTTTTTCTAGTGGTATCAGGACATCTGGCTGGTAGGTTTGTGTCCAGTAAATGTCTGACCCCAGTGACTGCATGCCTTTGTTTATTAAGTACTGTTCACTTGTCAATTAGCAACGTGAAACCTCCCTGAACTGCCTCGTCTGCGCTCAGTCGGAGCCGGAGGTGAGAAAAGCTTCCTTCATCAGTGTAATTAGACCAAAGGAGGCAGCCATCCTTCCTTCCTTCCTCTTTTCGTCCTTACTCCTTTCCTTCCTTCCTTCCTTCCTCTTTTCGTCCTTACTCCTTTCCTTCCTTCCTTCCGTCCTTCCTTCCTTCCTCTTTTCGTCCTTACTCCTTTCCTTCCTTCCTTCCTTCCTCTTTTCGTCCTTACTCCTTTCCTTCCTTCCTTCCTTCCTTTCCTCTTTCCTTCCTTCATTCCTTCCTTCCTCTTTTCGTCCTTACTCCTTTCCTTCCTTCATTCCTTCCTTCCTCTTTTCGTCCTTACTCCTTTCCTTCCTTCCTTCCTTCCTTCCTCTTTTCGTCCTTACTCCTTTCCTTCCTTCCTCTTTTCGTCCTTACTCCTTTCCTTCCTTCCTTCCTCTTTTGGTCCTTACTCCTTTCCTTCCTTCCTTCCTCTTTTCGTCCTTACTCTGTTCCTTCCTTCCTTCCTCTTTTCGTCCTTACTCCTTTCCTTCCTTCCTTCCTTCCTTTCCTCTTTCCTTCCTTCATTCCTTCCTTCCTCTTTTCGTCCTTACTCCTTTCCTTCCTTCATTCCTTCCTTCCTCTTTTCGTCCTTACTCCTTTCCTTCCTTCCTTCCTTCCTTCCTCTTTTCGTCCTTACTCCTTTCCTTCCTTCCTCTTTTCGTCCTTACTCCTTTCCTTCCTTCCTTCCTCTTTTGGTCCTTACTCCTTTCCTTCCTTCCTTCCTCTTTTCGTCCTTACTCTGTTCCTTCCTTCCTTCCTCTTTTCGTCCTTCCATCCTTTCCTTCCTTCATTCCTTCCTTCCTCTTTTCGTCCTTACTCCTTTCCTTCCTTCCTTCCTTCCTTCCTCTTTTCGTCCTTACTCCTTTCCTTCCTTCCTCTTTTCGTCCTTACTCCTTTCCTTCCTTCCTTCCTCTTTTGGTCCTTACTCCTTTCCTTCCTTCCTTCCTCTTTTCGTCCTTACTCTGTTCCTTCCTTCCTTCCTCTTTTCGTCCTTCCATCCTTCCCTCCCTCCTTACTCCTTTCCTTCCTTCCTTCATTCTTTTCTTCCTCTTTTCGTCCTTACTCCTTTCCTTCCTTCATTCCTTCCTTCCTCTTTTCGTCCTTACTCCTTTCCTTCCTTCATTCCTTCCTTCCTCTTTTCGTCCTTACTCCTTTCCTTCCTTCATTCCTTCCTTCCTCTTTTCGTCCTTACTCCTTTCCTTCCTTCCTTCCGTCCTTCCTTTCTCCTTTTTGTCCTTACTCCTTTCCTTCCTTCCTTCTGTCCTTCCTTCCTTCTGTCCTCCCCTCCCTCCTTACTCCTTTCCTTCCTTCCTTCCTCTTTTTGTCCTTACTCCTTTCCTTCCTTCATTCATTCCTTCCTTCCTTCCTTCCTCCCTCCCTCCGTCCTTACTCCATTCCTTCCTTCCTTCCTTCCTCTTTTCATTCTTACTCCTTTCCTTTCCTTCCTTCCTTCCTCCTTTCCTCCCTCCTGACTTTTACTTTGATAAGAACAAAAAGTCTCTCAACAAAAAGCTTCCAGATAATAAATCTCCAAACCGACTTTATTTTATTATGATGTGTTGTTTTTTTCTAGTGGTATCAGGACATCTGGCTGGTAGGTTTGTGTCCAGTAAACGTCTGACCCCAGTGACTGCATGCCTTTGTTTATTAAGTACTGTTCACTTGTCAATTAGCAACGTGAAACCTCCCTGAACTGCCTCGTCTGCGCTCAGTCGGAGCCGGAGGTGAGAAAAGCTTCCTTCATCAGTGTAATTAGACCAAAGGAGGCAGCCATCTGTTGACGCTGACCGATGTCTTTCTGCCGCTGCTTCACATCTTCTATTCTTCTTTTTTTTCTTTTTTTAAATTATGTTTCACACTGTTGTCCTTGAGATTGTTTCTAAATGTGATGCCCGCCCACGTCTTGCATCTGCAGGTATTGCTTTCCCTTTGGACGACCAGATGGGGCCCTGAAGGCAACGCTGTCTCTGCAGGAACGGGTGAAGGAACTCATTTAAATAATCAATCTATAAAAATAAACTAAAACATCTGAACAAAGTTTTCAGTGTGAGGAAGGAAGGGAGGAAGGAGGGAGGGAAGGAAGGAAAGGAAGGGAGGAAGGAGGGAAGGAAGGAAGGAAGGGAGGAAGGAACTCATTTAAATAACAAATCTATAAAAAACAACTGTGTTTCAGTGTGAAACAGTTTCCTGTTGTCCTCGAGTCAGGGAAGGAAGTTAGGAAGGGAGGAAGAAGGAAGGAAGGAGGGAGGGAGGGAGGGAAGGAAGGTAGGAGGGAGGGAGGGGAGGAAGGAAAGGAAGGAGGGAGGAAGGAGGGAGGGAAGCAAGGTAGGAGGGAGGGAGGGGAGGAAGGAAAGGAAGGAGGGAGGAAGGAAGGTAGCAGGGAGGGAAGGAAGGAAGGAAAGGAAGAAGGAAGGAAGGTAGGAGGGAGGGAGGAGGGAACAGTGAAAATAGACGGGGTTAGTTTGACCTGGGAGGACGACAGGGTTAGGGTTAACTGTGACTGTAACATGGTGTTTCAGGTCTTAATGAAGGAAGGAAGGAAGGAAGATAGGAAGCTTAACTGTGACTCTAACATGTTGTTTCAGGTCTTAATGAAGGAAGGAAGGAAGGAAGGAAGGAAGATAGGAAGCTTAACTGTGACTCTAACATGTTTCAGGTCTTAATGAAGGAAGGAAGGAAGGAAGGAAGGGAGGAAGCTTAACTGTGACTCTAACATGTTTCAGGTCTTAATGAAGGAAGGAAGGAAGGAAGGAAGATAGGAAGGTTAACTGTGACTCTAACATGTTTCAGGTCTTAATGAAGGAAGGAAGGAAGGAAGGAAGGAAGATAGGAAAGGTTAACTGTGACTCTAACATGGTGTTTCAGGTCTTAATGAAGGGAGGAAGGAAGGGAGGAAGGAAGGAAGGAAGATAGGAAGCTTAACTGTGACTCTAACGTGTTGTTTCAGGTCTTAATGAAGGAAGGAAGGAAGGAAGGAAGATAGGAAGGTTAACTGTGACTCTAACATGGTGTTTCAGGTCTTAATGAAGGAAGGAAGGAAACTCTAACGTGTAGCTGCTGTTTGTGTTGTCTCAGGTCTTAATGACGGAAGGAAGGAAGGAAGGTTAACTGTGACTCTAACATGTTGCTGCAGGTCTTAATGAAGGAAGGAAGGGAGGAAGGAAGGAAGGAAGGAAGATAGGAAGCTTAACTGTGACTCTAACATGTTGTTTCAGGTCTTAATGAAGGAAGGAAGGAAGGAAGGTTAACTGTGACTCTAACATGTTGCTGCAGGTCTTAATGAAGGAAGGAAGGGAGGAAGGAAGGAAGGAAGGAAAGACAGGAAGGTTAACTGTGACTCTAACATGTTGTTGCAGGTCTTAATGAAGGAAGGAAGGAAGGAAGGAAGGGAGGAAGGTTAACTGTGACTCTAACATGTTGTTTCAGGTCTTAATGAAGGAAGGAAGGGAGGAAGGAAGGAAGGAAGGAAAGACAGGAAGCTTAACTGTGACTCTAACATGTTTCAGATCTTAATGAAGGACATCACGACTCCGGTTCCTCCGGAGGAAATGAAGAAACTGGTGCAGAGATGTTTGGAGAAAGCAGCTCAGATCAACTACAGTCAGCTGATGGAGTTCGCTCAAATTAAAGGTGAGATGGAGACAATCAGTCAGTACAGGTATGGAGGTATGTTTTTAACCCTCCTGTTGTCCTGAGGTCAAGGAAGGACAGAAGGAAGGAAGGGAGGAAAGAAAGAAGGAAGGAAGGAATGAGGAAGGAAGGAAGGGAGGGAGGAAAGAAAGAAGGAAGGAAGGCAGGGAATAAGGAGGGAGGGAGGAAAAGAGTAAGGAAGGAAGGAAAGAAAGGAGTAAGGAGGGAGGGAGGAATTGAGGAAGGAAAGAAGGAAGCGAGGAAGGAAGGACGGAAGGGAGGGAGGGAGGAAAAGAGGAAGGATATATGGAAGGAGGAGGGAGCAAACAAAGAGGGAAGGAGGCGAAGAATTAAAAAAAGAGGGAGGAAAGAAAAAAGGGATGAGGAAGGAAGGAAAGAAGGTAGGGAGGAGGAAGGAAGGAAAGATGGAAGGAACAGTCAAAAGAGATGGGGTCAATTTGACCCAGGAGGACGACACGAGGGTTAAATTGCAAACAAGGAATTTTGTTTTCTGGACCGAACTCTGCAGATAAAATCTTCCTTCCTGAAACACAGCTCATAAAAACACACATCCATGTATGCAGCCGCTCAGTTCAGCCTCTGTCTATTAACAGGCCGTTTTAGCTCCTATGTCTTTCATGCCCACTCTCTTACCCCTTTTCCACCGAGCTGGAGCCAGTGCTGGATCGGAGCTAGTGCTAGAGCCAGTGCTCAGTTGGTGCTAATCCAAGCACTTCTTACGAACCTGTTGCTTTTCCACCAACAAGCAGCCACGCCATTACGTCACTGTATAACGTAGCCAGCGCACGCCTTTGAAGCACTTCCATGATTCACCAGTGAGAGGCAGCAACATGGCACAAGGCAGCTAGCCTGCCGGAAACGAAGAAGAAGAAAAAGAAGAAGAAGAAGAGCTCTGGCAAAAAAATGATAAAAATAGTACTTTTAATCAACAAATCTTTAACCTTCTGTAAATGCCACGCCCGTCAGCTAATAAATGTTAGCCCCGCTAGTCTGCTAATAAACGTTAGCCCCGCTAGTCTGCTAATAAACGTTAGACCCGCTAGTTTGCTAATAAACGTTAACCCTGCTAGTCTGCTAATAAACGTTAACCCCGTTAGTCGGCTAATAAACGTTAGCCCCGCCCACATAGGGCTTTCACACCGGCAGGGCTCCGGCACGGTTCTGGTTCCCGAACGTAACTTTGAACCGGCCGGCGCGTTCAGACTGAAAAAAGAACTGGTTTGGTGCCTGAAAAGTCGGTTCGCAGTGGAACCAAAAATAGTTGGTTCGTCCTTGCGAACCGTGACATCATAAGTGGGCGTGTCGAGCGAGAGGAGGAAGTATAGTAGAAAACAAACAAACAAGCACGAGGAGGAAAGACAGCGGTGGTGATCATGGAAAAGAAAAATTCCCCGTGGTCAAAGACGGAAACCAAGTGTTTGGTGGCAATCTGGGCTTCACCTGAATTCCAGGAAAAACTTGAGAGCTCCACAAGGAAGGGAAAACTTTATAAGGAGCTGTCAGACGAGATGGCCAAGGCTGGGTTCACCCGTACGCCTGACCAAATCATAAAAGGTCCGTTACGACCGTTATATAATTTTTACATACCATTCGCCTTCTCCGTGACCGTCTTCTACGTCTTGTCATTATCAGTTGCTGCATAGTTTTGTGTTGTATGCGAACAAACAGCTGCAGTAGCAACACAAACGCTCGTATATAGTCAACACGACCAGCCATCTTGCCGTTGCTAGGGCCGCTCTGGCCGTTGCTGTGTTTACTTCCGCCTGTGTGACGCGGAATGACGTCCTCCCACTTTGGTTCCACTTAAAAGACAAAAACTGGTGTGAAGGCGGGCTGGTTCGCCAGACAGCACCAAGGTTCGAACCAAACTAGTGCTAGAACCAGAACCGTGCCGGAGCCCTGCAGTGTGAAAGCCCTACCAGTCCGCTGACGTAAACGGTTCTTGCTTTAGACCAGCAAAGAGTTGGTGCTTGCTCTGGCTCCCGTTCTGAGGCTTGAGGCTGGAGCTTTGGCGGTGGAAAAGCAAAGAACCGGTGCTTAGTCAGGCTCTGGCTCCAAACCAGCACCAGCTCCAGCTCGGTGGAAAAGGGATATCTTCTGATCGGAGGCTGTGAGGCAACATAACTATAGTAATTATAATAATAGTTTTTCTTCTTCTTTCTTTACGTGAAATATAAACTTCTCATATCCTCAGTTTCCAACATCACAAAAGAAGCATGTTATGTCCTCTTTAATCAAGCAGCTGTGGTTTTGGGGAAATGTGTTGATGTTTAAAAGTTTTTTCTCTGCATGTAAACTCAGTATTTATATTTCTATAAATGTTTTATTTCATTCAGCAGACGCTCAGGCGGCTCCGGAGAAGAAGCTGGAAGACATGATGCGACTGGGAGAGCTCTGCATCGAAGTCCTGCAGCAGAACGAAGAACATCACTCAGAGGTATTTAACACTGTTCTCTCCTTCCTTCCTTCCTTCCTTCCTTCCTCCTGCCTTCCTCTTTACCTCCCTCCCTCCCTCCTTACTCCTTTCTTTCCTTCTTTCCTCCCTCCGTCCTTCCTTCTTTCCTCCCTCCCTCATACCTTCCTTCTTTCTTTCCTTCATGCTTCCTTCCTTCCTTCCTTCCTCCCTCCTACCTTCCTCTTTACCTCCCTCCCTCCCTCCTTACTCCTTACTTTCCTCCATGCTTCCTCCCTTCCTTCCTTCCTCTTTACCTCTCTCCCTGCCTCCTTACTCCTTACTTTCCTCCATGCTTCCTCCCTTCCTTCCTTCCTCTTTACCTCCCTCCTTACTTTCCTTCTTTCCTCCCTCCCTCCTACCTTCCTTCTTTCTTTCCTGCCTCCCTCCTACCTTCCTTCTTTCTTTCATCCATGCTTCCTTCCTTCCTCCCTCCTACCTTCCTCTTTACCTCCCTCCTTACTCCTTACTTTCCTCCATGCTTCCTC
>NC_070582.1:1859096-1870083 GCF_027409825.1 Scomber japonicus | reverse complement strand
AAAATGTCTAATCAACCAAAACTTTCGCGACCCCCCTGCAATACCTCCGAGGACCCCCTAGGGGTCGCGGACCCCTGTTGAAGACCTCTGCTCTACAGTGTAACAACAGATTCTATGGCCATCCGTGACTGTATAAAATTATACTTATTTATACAAATTATAGACAAATACATGTTCAAACATAATCAGGATATGGAGGTGTCAAGAGGGTCCTCTCTGCTGTGTGATGTGATCAAGAAATGGTTGCCATATCTGATGGAAACTGTCTGATTTTCCTAATAACTCAAATCAAATTTTTTCCATATATAAAGTATTTGAGAACTCAGTGAGCCAGGCTTCAAAGCATGGGAATGTTTCTTTGTTCCAGACTTGAAGAATAATTTTCTTCGCAATAACCATCCCATACTGTATTGACAGAGCCTTCCAGTGACTAAGAGTATCAAGCTGGTGAGACCAGCCAAGGTTCCTCAGGGTTTGATGGCGGTTGTTTGTTCAGCTCAGGTGCTTCAGGTGTGAAAGGCTGAAGGGAAACCAGGACAGAGAAACACTTTGTCCAAACTAAAGGTTTAAATATGAGTTCATGAGCTTATAAGTGTGACTGTCGGATGGTTGAATAGCTTCAGAAACTTCCTTCACTGTACTACAATAAAGTACTGTACCTCTAACTGTACTACAGTAAAGTACTAGTACCTCTAACTGTTACTACAGTAAAGTATAAGTACCTCCTCAAACGGTACTACAGTAAAGTACTAGTACCTCAAACTGTACTACAGTAAAGTACTAGTACCTCTAACAGTACTACAGTAAAGTACCTCAAACTGTACTACAGTAGAGTACTAGTACCTCTAACAGTACTACAGTAAAGTACCTCAAACTGTACTACAGTAAAGTACTAGTACCTCTAACTGTACTACAGTAAAGTACTAGTACCTCTAACAGTACTACAGTAAAGTACCTCAAACTGTACTACAGTAAAGTACCTCAAACTGTACTACAGTAAAACATCATCATTCATTAGTTCATCGTGTTTACTCTCTACCAACTCCTGAGGGGAATATCTAAATGCTCCACGTTGTTCAGCAGCTAGCCAGTAGATAACGGCCGTAACCATGGTGACGTCACCTGTTTGGTTTGTGGAGTCAAGATCACAGACTAAAGTTAGGAGGGTTTGTTTAATCGTTTGTGCTGATTGGTTGCAGGTTCACACACACACACACACACACACACACACACACACACACACACACACACACACACACACACACACACACACACACACACACAGCAGGAGGCGGATCGAAACAGGTCTCACTGCTGTTAGAGAGAAAACACACACGAGGGAGTTAGAAGGGAAGGATGGACGATAGGAATGATATAAAGTACTGCAGTACTAGTACCTCTAACTGTACTACAGTAAAGTACTAGTACCTCTAACTGTACTACAGTAAAGTACTAGTACCTCTAACTGTACTACAGTAAAGTACTAGTACCTCTAACTGTACTACAGTAAAGTACTAGTACCTCTAACTGTACTACTACTACTACAGTAGTGTGTGTGTGTGTGTCTCTGTGTGTGTGTGTGTGTGTGTGTGTGTGTTGCTCTGTGTCTCTGTGTGTGTGTCTCTCTGTGTGTGTGTGTCTCTCTCTCTCTGTGTCTCTGTGTGTGTCTGTGTGTGTGTGTCTCTGTGTGTGTGTCTCTCTGTGTGTGTGTGTGTGTGTGTGTGTGTGTCTGTCTCTGTCTCTCTCTGTGTCTCTGTGTGTGTGTGTGTGTGTGTGTGTGTGTGTCTCTCTGTGTGTGTGTGTGTGTGTGTGTGTCTCTGTGTGTGTCTGTTTATGCCTGTGTGTCTGTGTGTGTCTCTCTCCTCTCTCTGCCTGTGTGTGTCTCTCCCTTCTCCCCCCCCCCCCTCCTCCGGCGGGAGCATTGTGAGGATGAAGAGCTTCACACTGAGAGATGATTATCGTGGTATTTGTGTAATTTGGAGCGATTGAAACTCGTTCTCGCCGCCGCTCGTTAGCGTCTAATGGAAACAGATTGAAGCGTTAATGGCGAGAGGTGCTGACACGCTGTTTGCAGCAGGAAATAGAAGGTGTCCCTGAAATAGCTCTTAACTGGTGCTAAGTGCTGCTCCGTGTGTGTGTGTGTGTGTGTGTGTGTGTGTGTGTGTGTGTGTGTGTGTGTGTGTGTGTGTGTGAGTCTTTCTCTCTTTAATAACGGTCGTGTCCATGAACCTGCATATTCGTGTCTGCAGGCGTTTTTTTTGTCATAAGAAATGAAACGGGAGGTTAAATAACACTAATGACTGCATGTGTACACACCACCACACACACACACACACACACACACACACACACACACACACACACACAGACACACACACACACGTTTTGCAGGTTAATAACGGAGCGAACAGGTGAAACACAACGGCTCGTTCTTTGTTCGGACTGTTTTCAGCTTTCAGAGGCGGAGGTGGAGGAGGAGGTGGAGGAGGTGGAGGAGGTGGAGGTGGAGGAGGTGGAGGAGGAGGAGGAGGAGGAGGTGGGGGAGGAGGAGGAGGAGGTGGAGGAGGAGGAGGTGGAGGAGGTGGAGGTTCGCCGGCGTCAGGTTGTTTTTATCGACTGGCGAGTGTGTGTGTGTGAGAGAGGAAATAATGAAGCTGTGTTTACACGTTGGAAGTCACAAACACACACACACACACACACACACACACACACACACAGAGAGACACACACACACACACACACACACACACACACACACACACACACACACCGAGGGCTTATTGTTGTCAATGCTTCTTCTGCTTCTTTTGTTTATCTGGGATCAGCTCTTCTTCTTCTTCTTCTTCTGGAAGTGCAGATGCTGATAGACAGGAAGTGCAGATGCTGATAGACAGGAAGTGCAGATGCTGATAGACAGGAAGTGCAGATGCTGATAGACAGGAAGTGCAGATGCTGATAGACAAGAAGTGCAGATGCTGATAGATAGGAAGTGCAGATGCTGATAGATAGACAGGAAGTGCAGATGCTGATAGATAGGAAGTGCAGATGCTGATAGACAGGAAGTGCAGATGCTGATAGATAGACAGGAAGTGCAGATGCTGACAGATAGACAGGAAGTGCAGATGCTGATAGACAGAAGTGCAGATGCTGATAGACAGGAAGTGCAGATGCAGCCCTTCAGCTTGGAAGACAAACCAAGATCTGGTCCTCCAAGGGTTTCTTCTTCTATGCTTTTACAACCATCAGGACGTTTGGAGCCGATCACGTCTTCTTTGCCCACGCTCCGTTTCTTAAACTCGGCGTCTCCTCCTCGTGTTCCCTCCAGGTACATTTGCTTCCCTTCCTTCTTCCTCCCTTCCTTCCTTCTCTCCTTCTTTCCATCCTTCCTTCCTCCTCCTGCCTTTCTTCCTCCTCCCTTCATCCTTCCTTCCTCCTTCCTCACTCCCTCCCCTCCTACCTTCATTCCTCCTCTCTTCCTCCCTTCCTTCCTTACTCCCTCCCTCCTACCTTTCTTCCTCCTCCCTTCCATCCTCCCTTCCATCCTTCCTTCCTCCCTTCCATCCTTCCTTCCTTCCTCCCTTTCTTCCTTCTTTTCCTTCATCATTCCTCCCTTCCATCCTTTCTTCCTCCTTCCTTCCTCCTTCCCTTCCGTCCTTCCTTCTTTCTCCCTTCCATCCTTCCTTCCTCCCTCCCTCCTACTTTCCTTCCTCCTCCCTTCCATCCTTCCATCCTTCCTTCCTTCTTCCTTTCCATCCTTCTTCCTCCTTTCCTCCTTTCCTTCTTTCTTCCTCCCTCCCTCCCTCCCTCCCCTCCCATCCCTCCTACTTCCTTCCTTCCTTCAGCCGCCGGCCTCCTCTCCTCTCCTCTCCTCCTCTCCTCTCCTCTCCTCTCCTCCCCTCTTCTCTCTCTCCTCTCTGAATCCAAAAGAAAAAGACAAACAGACGAGTGTGAGCTTCATCGTAGACATCACTTCCTGTCACGCTCAAATAAACCGTGGCTCAAACCAAGTCCGACCCGTTTGGATCTGATGGGAGGCAGCCGAGCCCTTCCTTCCTTCCTTCCTTCCTTCCATCCTTCCTTCCTTCCTCCCTCCGACCCGTTTGGATCTGATGGGAGGCAGCCGAGACGTTTGGCTGCGATCTCTCACCTTTCTTCCTTTCTTCCTTCCTTCCTTCCTTCCTCCCTCCCCTCTTACCTGCCTTCTCCTTCCCTTCCTTACTTCTCCCTTCCTTCCTTCCTTCCTCCCTCCTACCTTTCTTCCTCCTCCCTTCCATCCTTCCTTCCTCCTCCCTTCCATCCTCCCTTCTTTCTTCCTCCTTCCTTTCCATCCTTCTTCTTCCTTTCCTTCCTCCCTCCTTTCCTTTCTTCTTCCTTTCCTTCCTCCCTCCTTTCCTTCCTTCTGCCTCCTCCCTCTACCTTCCTTCCTCCTCCCTTCCATCCTCTTCCCTTCTATCCTTCCTTCCTTCCTCCCTCCCTTCCATCCTTCCATCCTTCCATCCTCTTCCTTTCCATCCTTCTTCCTCCTTTCCTCCTTTCCTTCTTTCTTCCTCCCTCCCTCCCTCCCATCCCTCCTACCTTCCTTCCTTCCTTCAGCCGCCGGCCTCCTCTCCTCTCCGCTCTGAAGCCAAAAGAAAAAGACAAACAGACAAGTGTGAGCTTCATGGCAGACATCACTTCCTGTCACATCACTTCCTGTCACGCACTGTGATCTCTCACCTTTCAAAAAAAACAAAAAATCCACTTTTATCACGCGGCCGTCCACTCTGCTCCTCAAGCTGTTTTTCTCTTCGGGGATGTTTACACCTGTCACTTGTGTTTTTTTTGAGGAGGCAGGTGGTCAGTTTGACAAACCTCTCGTCTGTCCGCTCGCTGTGACCTCGCCGCGTCTCAGCTGTGGATGCGTTTCGGGTTTTGTTTTTTTTTCCGCTCCTCTCTCAAACTTTTTCTCCCCAGAGTTGAGTTTCTCTCCGAGCCAGACGGAGCTTGATGGGCTTGTCCGTCCTCATCTTCATCTCTCCAACTCTCCGGCCCTGACATCATCATCGCCGCCGCTGCCACCACCACCGCCGTCGTCGTCGCCACGGCTACGCTCCGACAGACAGATCAAGTCACATTTCTCAGCCTGGTGCACCTGAAACTGAAACGCTCTCCTCCTCCTCCTCCTCCCTCCTCCTCCTCCTCCTCCTCCTCCTCCTCCTCTTCGTCTGCATCAATAACCTGCCATCAGCGCCCGCCGCCTCTCCTCACAGCGGCATGTCACATGGATGTGACTGTTGCCGTGACGATACCGATGGAGCTCAGACAAGACGGACGAGATGGATATGGAGAGATTGAGCACTGAAGAAAAAAAACAAAACTACACCCCCCCCACCCCCCCCACCCTCAACCCTCTCACCTCAGCACACACACACACACACACACACACACCACACACACACACACACACACACACACACACACACACGTTGTAGATATGATAGTCTGGTTCAGTCTCCACCTGTCGTATTTTAGATTTCTACGTTTAAATGTGTAAATTCTTATTTTTTGGATGAAAGTAGTTGACTAGAATGATCTGAACTCAAAGCTCTCTTACTCTGTTTGCTGATGAAGGCCATGAGAAGAGGCTGAAAGCTCTGTGAAACTACACTGTGTGTGTTTTATGTTTGACCCGCTGGTCTAATATCATAAATATTAAATCACAATTTATTTTCCTCCTAAAATCTTTCAGTCCAAATATTTCAGTAAAGAATTAAAAAAGTCAAAATCATCAGAAGTCATCTTTATGAATCATATTTCCTTTCATCAAAGTAAGTTTTAGTTGAAGTTAAAACGTTAGAGGTTTATTCATCCTCAGTAGGATTCATCAGTAGGATTCATCCTCTGAGGATCCTGAATAAATGCTTCAACATCTCACTGCAGCAAAAAGTCTTTTATCAGACTAACAGATTCACTTCCTGTTTGACTCTTTAAGTCAGCTGGAAGTCTGAGGAACGTTAACGTCACATAATGATTCAAACTGGATCCAAAGCAGCCGGAAAAAAACTCCACGATCATAAAATACTACCAGATTATAAAACATGATAAATGCTTTATATACAGAAGCAGCCTAAGTTTAATCCAGCATATTCAAAGTGATTTATATCCAACATAAAATAAAATAAAATACATAAAGAGAATATAACAGCAACACATTTTAACAGGATTAAAAGAGTTCAACTGTAAATGAAAGAGAATAAAAGATAAAACCAGGAGAATATAAAGATATAATAATAGTGATAAATATTAACACTAACATCTGGATTTAATAAAAAGCAACAAACCGAATTTTGAGCCGTTGAATAAAGTAATAAATGTTAAGAAGCATTTTATTTCCTTTATTATAAACTTTTGGTCTCATCAGGAAACATTTGGTTAAAATAAATAAATAATAAATCAGTTTAGATGATTTTACTGTTAAATGTAAAAATGGGTCAAATTCTTTCTTTCTTTTTCCTCTTCCACTTTTATATTTCTTTCTTTCTTACGTTATTTATTTCTTTTTTCCTCCTTTTCTTTCTTTCCTATTTTCTCCTTTTCCACCTTTATCTTTTTTCTTACATTATTTCTTTCTTCTTTCCTTCTTCTCTCTTTCTCTTATTCCTCCTTTTTTCTTTCTTTCTTTCTTTCTTTCTTTCTCTCTTTCTCTTATTCCTCCCTTTTCTGTCTTTCTTCTTTTTTCTTTCTTTCTTTCTCTCTTTCTCTTATTCCTCCCTTTTCTGTCTTTCTTCTTTCTTTCTCTCTTCTTCTTATTCCTCCCTTTTCTGTCTTTCTTTGTCTTTCTTTATTTCCTCTACTTCTTGTTCTTTCTTTCTTTTTCCTCTTCCACTTTTATATTTCTTTCTTATTTTCCACCTTTATCTTTCTTTCTTTCTTATGTTATTTCTTTCTTACCTTCTTTCTCTCTTCTCCTTCGTCCTCCTTTTTCTTTCCTTTCTTTCTCTATTTCTCTTCTTCCTCCTTTTTCTTCCTTTCTCCTTTCTTCCTAGCTGGATAACATTTATCATTCTTTTGTGGTTACACCATTTGACATTTTCAGAGCATTCAGTCTTACTTTTGGTAAAAATAGTGCAATTGTCATTCCTCTCTTTCTTTCTCTCTTTCTTTCTCTCTGACCCACTTACAGATATTTCTAACCTCTGTCTGAACTCTGAATCTTTTTGTTTAACCTGCAGAAACATTTAAAACATCTTTAATATAAAATATCTGAGAAACACCTTAATACACCTTTCTTTCTTTCTTTCTTTCTTTCTTTCTTTCTTTCTTTCTTTCTTTCTTTCCTATGTTCTCCTCTTCCACCTCTTTCCTTCTTTTTTAACTTCCTCCTTTATCTTTCTTTCTTTCTTATTTTCTCCTTTTCCACGTTTATCTTTTTCTTACATTATTTAATTTCTTCTTTCTCTATTCCTCCCTTTTCTTTCTTTCTTTTTCTTATTTCTCCTCTTCCACCTTTATCTTTCTTTTTTTCTTCTTTCCTTCTTTCTCTCTTCTTCTTCTTCCTCCTTTTCTGTCTTTCTCCTCTTTCTTCTTTCTTTCTTTTATTCCTCTTTTTCTTTCTTTCCTTTCTTTCTTCTTTTATTCCTCCTTTTTCTTTCTTTCCTTTCTTTCTTTCTTTTCTTCCTCCTTTTTCTTTCTTCCTTCCTTCTTCTCTCTAGGTGGATAAAATATTTAATATTATTATTTTAAAACATCTTTAATATAAAATATCTTAAATTAAACTTTAATCTGAGAATATTAATATAAATTTCACACTGCTCAGAACAAACCTGCAGACAAATGCACCATCTGTACATCACACACACCCCTCACCCGCTTTATAACACACACACACACACACACACACACACACCACACACACACCCCACTAGATAATAGCTGAAAGTTGGACTCAGCCTCAATCAATACTCCCCTTAACCCCCCCCCTCCCCCCCCTCCTCTTATTATCAGCACTAATCTATATCTCTTTGTTCTCCTTTTCTTAGAGTCGCCTCCTTCACTCACTTTCTTTCTTTCTTCTTCTGTTCTTTTTCTCACAATTACACATTAAGGACAAACCCACAGTTTTTTAAACAAATGTAAAATATGACCTACATCGGTATTAGACAGAGCGAAAGCAGGCCAACACCAAGAAGAAGAAAAGAGCGAGAGAGAAAGAGAAAGAAAGAGAAAGAGAAAGAAAGAGAAAGAGAAGAGAGGGGAGCGTCGATTGGAAGTTGATTGTGGATATTTCACTTTTGCTGCCTTTTTTTTTCGGGGACAAAGAAAGAAGAAAAAAAAGAGGAGGAGGAAAAGGGGGCCATAGTCTGAGAGAGAGTCCTCGCGGGCTTCTTCTTCTTCTTCTGCGGTCTCCACGAAACAAAAAACAAAAATGGCAGCGTTAATAAAAAAGCTAATGCTCGTCTCGGGACGCGTTGCCGGCGGCGTCGGAGGCGTCGAAAAGCTGCGGTCTTTTGTCGGGCCATGTGTCACCCCTCAGAAACTTCCCATCCCAGAAATGGACCCGCCACAATAAAGGCAGAGTGTGTTGGGGGGGAGAGAGTGTTAGGCTTTTCATTTGGCGGGGCCATTAACAGGAAAGGGCCTGAAAGGACTGGAAATGAACCCAGGACGCTCTGCCCTTCTTCTTCTTCTTCTTCTTTTATTTTTATTATCTCGACCTGAAGACTCGTTAGTGTCTTAAAAACAGGTCAGGATAATGCTTTTCAAAATAAAAGAACGAACCCATCATGATAAAGGGATAAACTCTTCAAATAAAGGAATGAAATCTTCATAATGAAGGACCAAACACTTCAAAATAAAAGCACAAACTCTTCAAAATAAAGGAATAAAATCTTCATAATGAAGGAACAAACACTTCAAAATAAAAGCACAAACTCTTCATGATAAAGGGACAAACTCTTCAAAATAAAAGCACAAACTCTTCATAATAAAGGAGCAAACTCTTCAAAATAAAAGAACAAACTCTTCAAAATAAAGGAACAAAGGAACACACTCTTAATGAAGAAACTCTTCAAAATAAAGGAACAAACTCTTCAAAATAAAAGGAACAACGTCTTCAAAATAAAAGCACAAACTCTTTAACATAAAGGAACAAACTCAACAGTATGTAAAGGTTAAACTTCATCCCAGAAATGGACCCGCCACAATAAAGGCAGAGTGTGTTGGGGGGGAGAGAGTGTTAGGCTTTTCATTTGGCGGGGCCATTAACAGGAAAGGGCCTGAAAGGACTGGAAATGAACCCAGGACGCTCTGCCCTTCTTCTTCTTCTTCTTCTTTTATTTTTATTATCTCGACCCCGAAGACTCGTTAGTGTCTTAAAAACAGGTCAGGATGATGCTCTTCAAAATAAAAGAACAAACCCATCATGATAAAGGAACAAACTCTTCAAAATAAAGGAATAAACTCTTCATAATGAAGGAACAAACACTTCAAAATAAAAGCACAAACTCTTCATGATAAAGGGACAAACTCTTCATAATAAAGGGACAAACACTTCAAAATAAAAGCACAAACTCTTCAAAATAAAGGGACAAACTCTTCATAATAAAGGAGCAAACTCTTCAAAATAAAGGAACAACGTCTTCAAAATAAAAGCACAAACTCTCCAAAATAAAAGGACAAACTCTTCAGAATAAAGGAATAAACTCTTCATGATAAAGGAACAAACTCTTCAAAATAAAGGAACAAACTCAACAGTATGTAAAGGTTAAACTTCCCATCCCAGAAATGGACCCGCCACAATAAAGGCAGAGTTGGGGGGGGGGGAGAGAGTGTTAGGCTTTTCATTGGCGGGCCATTAACAGGAAAGGGCCTGAAAGGACTGGAAATGAACCCAGGACGCTCTGCCCTTCTTCTTCTCTTCTTCTTTTATTTTTATATCTCGACCCCGAAGACTCGTTAGTGTCTTAAAAACAGGTCAGGATGATGCTCTTCAAAATAAAAGAACAAACCCATCATGATAAAGGGACGAACTCTTCAAAATAAAGGAATAAACTCTTCATAATGAAGGAACAACACTTCAAAATAAAAGCACAAACTCTTCATGATAAAGTGATAAACTCTTCAGAATAAAGGAACAAACTCTTCAAAATAAAAGCACAAACCCATCATGATAAAGGGACAAAATCTTCAAAATAAAGGAGCAAACTCTTCAAAATAAAAGGAACGTCTTCAAAATAAAGGAACAAACTCTTAAATAAAGGAACAACTCTTCAAAATAAAAGAACAAACTCTTCACAATAAAGGAACAAAGGAACACACTCTTCATGAACAAACTCTTCAAAATAAAGGAACAAACTCTTCAAAATAAAAGGAACAACGTCTTCAAAATAAAAGGAACGTCTTCAAAATAAAAGCACAAACTCTTTAACATAAAGGAACAAACTCTTCAAAATAAAGGAACAAACTCAACAGTATGTAAAGGTTAAACTTCATCCCAGAAATGGACCCGCCACAATAAAGGCAGAGTGTGTTGGGGTTGGGGTTGGGGGGGGGGGGGGGGGGGGGGGAGTGTTAGGCTTTTCATTTGGCGGGGCCATTACAGGAAAGGGCCTGAAAGGACTGGAAATGAACCCCAGGACGCTCTGCCCTTCTTCTTCTTCTTCTTCTTTTATTTTATTATCTCGACCCCGAAGACTCGTTAGCGTCTTAAAAACAGGTCAGGATGATGCTCTTCAAAATAAAAGAACAAACCATCATGATAAAGGGATAAACTCTTCAAAATAAAAAGAACAAACTCTCCAAAATAAGGAACAAACTCTTCAAATAAGGAACAAACTCTTCATAATAAAGGAACAAACACTTCAAAATAAAAGCACAAACTCTCCAGAATAAAGGGACAAAATCTTCATAATAAAGGAGCAAACTCTTCAAAATAAAGGAACAAAGGAACACTCTTCATGAAGAACCTCTTCAAAATAAAAGGAACAACGTCTTCAAATAAAAGGAACAA
>NC_070582.1:1821596-1854096 GCF_027409825.1 Scomber japonicus | reverse complement strand
CTCTCTTTCCTCCCTTCCTTCCTCTCTCCTTTCTTTCCTTCATTCCTCATTTTCTTCCTTCTTCCTCCTTTCCTTCCTTCTTCAACCCTTCCTTCCTCCCTCCTTTCCTACCTTCTTCTTTCCTTCCATCCTTCCTCCCTCCTTTCCTTCCTCCCTTCCTTCTTGTCTTCATTCTTTCCTTCCTTCCTCCCTCCTTTCCTTTCATCCTTTCTTCCTCCCTCCTTCTCTCTTTCCTCCCTTCCTTCCTCCCTCCTTTCTTTCCTTCTTTCTTTCCTTTCCTTCCTTCTTCCTCCCTTCCTTCTTTCCTCCCTCCTTTCCTTCCTTCTTCTTTCCTTCCATCCTTCAACGTGATGTGCAGATGCTAGATAACTCTTCCTCCTCTTCCTCCTCTTCCTCTTCTTCCTCTTCCTCCTCTTATTCTACATTTCCTTCCTCTCTGTCATCCCTCACACAGAAAAGACTCTCCCACTGTTTTTATAAATATATAAATCAGCTGTTTAAATCTCCTGCTGCCTTCATTAACTCTATAATGACTGATCAAGGCCTCCAGTTGCTCTGTTGGACAGTAAATAAGAGAAGAAGAATCAATAAAAGAACAACAGTTATCTTCCTCTTCCTCTTCCTCTTCCTCTTCCTGATGGAGGACACTTCCTGTGGCTCACTCTTTATGTAAAGCAAGGCAGCGTCATTTATTTATACAGAGCATTTAATACACAATAGAAACTCAATGTGCTTTACATAAAAACAAACATTTAGTAAGAACAGTAAGAACCCCCCCCCCACACACACACACACACACACACACACACACACACACACTAATAATAATAATAATAAAAACACAGTTCAGAGAAAGAGAGAGAAATAAAATGCTAGAATAGAGCATTAAATATAAGATTGCAGCATAGAATAATACATTAGCTTTAAAATCATTAAAAGGACATAGAGTGCAAATGAAAGATTAAAATGTAAAGTGCTTTAAAAGAGCTCAATCATAAGCTCAGGAGAAGAGAAATGTTTTTAACCTGGATTTAAAAGTGTTCACAGTTGGGGCTGAACAGGACACCAAGTTATAGCTCACTTCCCTCAGCGTACAGATCTATTTAACATTTTGATGGAGGTTGGTACGAAAGAGTATTTAAAACGGCTCAGTTTGCATTTTGGGATTCTGTACCTTCTGCCAGAAGGTAAGAGCTCGTATTCTGTTTGAAGGATGCGGGACAGGTCCGACAATAGAGTACACACTGCTCAAATACCCCTTTTCCACCGAGCTGGAGCTGGTGCTGGTTCGGAGCCAGAGCCTGACTAAGCACCGATTCTTTGCTTTTACACCACCAAAGCTCCAGCCCCGAGCCTCAGAACGGAGCCAGAGCGAGCACCAACTCTTTGCTGGTCTAAAGCAGCCAGCTAACGTTTATTAGCCGGCTAGCGGGGCTAACGTACATTAGCCGGCTAGTGGGGCTAACGTTTATAAGCCGGCTAGCGGGGCTAACGTTTATAAGCCGGCTAGCGGGGCTAACGTTTATTAGCCGGCTAGCGGGGCTAACGTTTATTAGCCGGCTAGTGGGGCTAACGTTTATTAGCCGGCTAGTGGGGCTAACATTTATTAGCCGGCTAGCGGGGCTAACATTTATTAGCCGTAACATTTATTATTGTGTCTATATCATTGAGTATTACTGTAGCTGGTGATCTGTGCTTGGTGGTAATTGAAGGATGGATAAAAGAAAGGAAGGAAAGTGGGCCAGATCAGACCCCTTGGCAGGCCGGTTTTGGCCTGCTGGCCACATGTTTGACCCCCCTGTAGTAGAGTCTATTAAAACCACTGAATCAATCAAATAATATTTAAGATTATTAATCTTCTACTTTTCGTTTGGAGACTCTTTGAGAATCCAGAATAACGACGTCATTAAAGACTCAAACTGCTCCTGAAACCTGAAACCTGAGCAGCGGTCCGGACGAGTCGACTCATCCTGACGTGTTACGTTTGTCTTCTCCTCTTTTCTTCTTTCATTTCTTTAAAAACCAAACTCCGGCAGAACGAGGAGATGTTCCCCAGAGTGACATCTGTGCCTCTTTTTCTTCCCCTGTACCTGCCTCACCAGGACTCCCTTCACTCCCAGCTCTCATTGAAGGAAGGAAGGAAGGAAGGAAGGAAGGAAGGGAGGGAGGGACGAAGGGAGGGAAAAAGAAAGAAAGAAAGGAAAGACTGAAGGAAGGAAGGACGGATGGATGCAAGGAAGGAAGGAAGGAAGGACACATGGAAGGAAGGAAAAGAAGACAGGAAGGAAGCAAAGAAGAAAGCAGGCACAGATGGAAGGAAAAAATAAAGGAAGCGAGGAAGGAAGGAAGGAAAAGGAAAAGAGGACAGGAAGGAAGGATGAATGGAACCAAGGAAGGAAGGAAGAAAAAGAAGACAGGAAGGAAAGAAGGAGATAAGGAAAAAGAAAAGTAGGAAGGAAGGAAAAGAAAGAAAAAAGGAAGGAAGGAAAGAAGGAATTAAGGGAAAAGAAACTTAGGAAGGAAGGAAGGAAGGAAGTTAGGAAGGAAGGACAAAAAAAGAAAGGAAGGAAAGTGGGCCAAATCAGACTCAAACTGCTCCTGAAACCTGAAACCTGAGCAGCGGTCCGGACGAGTCCTGACATGTGTTACGTTTGTCTTCTCCTCTTTTCTTCTTTCATTTCTTTAAAAACCAAACTCCGGCAGAACGAGGAGATGTTCCCCAGAGTGACATCTGTGCCTCTTTTTCTTCCCCTGTACCTGCCTCACCAGGACTCCCTTCACTCCCAGCTCTCATTGAAGGAAGGAAGGAAGGAAGGAAGGAAGGGAGGAAGGAAGGGAGGGAGGGAGGGAGGGAGGGAGGGACGAAGGAAGGGAAAAAGAAAGAATGGAAGGAATGACGGAAGGAAGGAAGGACGGATGGATGCAAGGAAGGAAGGAAGGAAGGAAGGACACATGGATGGAAGGAAAAGAAGACAGGAAGGAAGCAAGGAAGAAAGAAAGCACAAATGGAAGGAAAAAATAAAGGAAGCGAGGAAGGAAGGAAGGAAAAGGAAAAGAAGACAGGAAGGAAGGATGAATGGAACCAAGGAAGGAAGGAAGGAAAAGAAGACAGGAAGGAAAGAAGGAAATAAGGAAAAAGAAAAGTAGGAAGGAAGGAAAAGAAAGAAAAAAGGAAGGAAGGAAAGAAAGAAGGAAGTAAGGGAAAAGAAACTTAGGAAGGAAGGTAGGAAGGAAGTTAGGAAGGAAGGACAAAAAAAGAAAGGAAGGAAAGTGGGCCAAATCAGACTCAAACTGCTCCTGAAACCTGAAACCTGAGCAGCGGTCCGGACGAGTCCTGACATGTGTTACGTTTGTCTTCTCGTCTTTTCTTCTTTCTTTTCTTTAAAAACCAAACTCCGGCAGAACGAGGAGATGTTCCCTAGAGTGACATCTGTGCCTCTTTTTCTTCCCCTGTACCTGCCTCACCAGGACTCCCTTCTCTCCCAGCTCTGCAATTAGACCGCTCCATTCACACCGCCCCTCCACCTCCTCCAGCTCCTCCTCGCTCCTCTCCACTCGCTCCTTTTGTGAGGACTGGAGGGCTTTGTGTTTCCAACCTGAGCCTCCTTTCAAACCAAACACTCCGAGAGAAAAAGGCCAATGCCTCGGCGTGGGGGGGGCGGGGGGGGGGGGACATCTGTTAAGAAGTGGCTTGGATTCATGTCATAGACGGGGTCATATTTTATTCACAAAGAGTTGAACCCAACAACAACAACAGTAATTAGGCAGAAATGTTGGGGCCTCCTCTCTCCTCTCTCCTCTCTCCTCCTCCTCTCTCCTCTCTCCTCTCTCCTCTCTCCACCTCCTCTCTCCTCTGTTGACTGTCTGTTGACCATCATTTCTTATAATAGGAGTAGAACTCGGGGAGTTCCTGTCCTCTGAAATGAGGCCAACCAGGAAGTAACTTAGAGCTGCATTCTATCAAAAGGCCACCAGGGGGCGACCGTCTCTATACAAGTCAATGGAGAATTCACCAACTTCTCACTTGATTTCTAACCTCAGTAAACGTTTTCAAAATGTGTTTATGGTCTCAATCGCTAGTTTAAAGCCTTCTTCAATGCAGTATGATGTTCATTTGGGACATTTTGGCCTCCCTGATTTTATATGTGACGATAAAGCAGGGTATGCATTAGGGCGTGGCTACGTCCTGATTGACAGGTTGATTGCCCAATGTCCTCGAGATCCAGCCCTCGTAACCATAGCAACCTCCCCGCTCCGCCGTTAGTCCCGCCCATACTTCCGTCCATGGCCCCGCCTCATGCCCATATAAGTAGAATCCATGTTTTTATTTTTCCCAGCATGCACCTGAAATTCTCAAGATGGCGCTGCCTAGATTAGAAACTATTGGCTTCCGAGCAGCAGTCCACAAACCAATGGGTGACGTCACGGATGTTACGTCTGTTTCTTTTATACAGTCTGTGGTAAAAGTCAACAGGATCATTAGAAAGTCATCATCTGGGTGCCACGAATGTCTGAACCAAAGTTTGTGCCAATCCATAGAGTAGATGAACTAGGGCTGGGCAATTAATCGAAAAATAATCTAAACCAACATTTAGAAACTCTAATGGACTTAATCTTGCTCATGTCATTAATGGTGGTGTTCACCGTTGCCATGACAACAAAGGCTGCATATCTTTAAGTTTTTGGGATATTTGAGTCTAGACCAGAGGGGTCAAACTCATTTTCATTCAAGGGCCACAAGGGCTACAGCTCAATTTGATCTCATGTGGGCCTGATCATTAAAAAGATGGAAGGAAGGAAGGAAGGAAGGAAGGAAGGAAGGAAGGAAGGAAGGAAGGAAGGAAAGTGGGCCAGAGTGGATCCCTTGGGGGGCCGGTTCTGGCCCACGGGCCGCATGTTTGACATCCCTGGACTAGACCATCGAAGAACCTGATCATCAGCAGTCTCCCCTCCTTCCTCCTCCTCCTCTTCCTCATCTTCCTCCTCCTCCTCCTCCTCCTCCTCCTCTTCCTCCTCCTCCTCCTCCTCCTCCTCCTCTTCCTCCTCCTCCCTTCTCCTTCCTCCTCCATCTCCTCCTACTCCCTCCTCTTGCTCCTCCCTTCTTTCCTCCTCCTCCTTCCCCTCTTTCCTCCTCGTCCTTCTCCCCTCCTTCCTCCCTACTCCCTCCTCTTCCTCCTCCATCCTCCTCCTCTTCTTCCTCTTCCTCCTCCACCTCTTCTCCCTCCTTCCCCCTCCTTCCCCACCTTCCATCTCGTCCTCTTCCATCTCCTCCTCCTAGTCCTTCCTTCCTCTTCCCCCTCCTCCTCTTCCATCTCCTCCTCCTCCTCCTCCTCCTCCTCCTCCTCCTCCTCCCTCCCTAAACCTCTGGCTGGTGGAGCAGAAATAAAAGGGTCATGGGATCATGGACAATGAGCAATGAACTGGAGAACATCTGAAGACCAATATTTACCTCCTCGCTCCTTTTAATCCTCTCGTGACGTAACTCTGACCCACTTTGATTTCCTGCTCCTCCTCCTCCTCCTCCTCCTCCTCTCTCCTCCTCTCTCCCCTTCCTCATCTTCCTGCAGCTTCCTCTCTCCTCTCTCCTCCCTCTTCTCTCCTCCTCTTTCCCCTCCTCTCCCCCCTCCTCCTCTCTCCTCTATCCTCCTCCTCCTCTCTCCTCTCTCCTCCTTTTCCTGCAGCTTCCTTTCTCCTCTCTTCTCCTCCTCCTCCTCTCTCCTCCTCCTCTCTCCTCTCCTCTCTCCTTCTCCTCTTCCTCCCCCCTCCCTCCTCTCTCCTCCTCTTCCTCCTCCTCCTATTCCTCCTCTCTCCTCCTCCTCCCTACTCCTCCTCTCTCTTGTCTTCTCTCTTCTCCTCCCTCCTCCTCTCTTCCTCCCTCCTCTCTCCTCTTTACTGCAGCTTCCTCTCCCCTCTCTCCTCCTCCTCCTCTCCCTACCTGTCTGAGCGTCCCTCTGTCACATAACTCCCTCCTCTCCCTCCTCCTCCTCCTCCCCCTCCTCATCTTTTTCGTCCTCTTCCTCCTCCTCTTCCTCCTCTCTCCTCCTCCTCCTCCTCTCTCCTCTTCCTCCTCCTCTCCCTCCTCCTCCTCTACTCCTCCTCCTATCAGACCTGTCTGAGTGTCCTGCTGTCACATTAACTTCCTCCTTCTCCTCTTCCTCCGTTCTTCTAACCCTTCTTCTCCCCCTCCTCCCCCTCCTCCTCTTCCTGCAGCCCCCCCCCCCCCCTCCTCCTCCTCCTCCACCTCCTCCTCCTCCTATCAGACCTGTCTGAGCCTCCTGCTGTCACATTAGCTCCCCACAGTGTTCCACCATATACTCTCTAATGTAATTACTGGTTTGTATGCATCCACACGGCTCCTTTAAATCTGAAGCCTCCCAGTTCATCAATTACATCGGTGCTAATTTGAGGAATGTAGAGAAAGAAGAAGGAGAAGGAGAGGAGGAAGAGGAGGAGGAGGAGGAGGAGGAGAGGAGGCTCCAGATTGCTTTGCAGTGAGCACAGAGAGAAATGAACCGCCGACCTCGAGGGAAATGTTCTCGAGGATTTTACTAATATTTGTGTTCAGAGTCTATTTTAGATTAGTGGTGATGAACGTAACTCAACAGGATGATTATTAAAGGGGAAGAAGGAGGGAAGGAAGGAAAGAAGAGAAAAGGAGAGAGGGAGGAAAGAAGGACAGAAGGAAGGAAGTTTGAAGGGAGGAAGATGGAAGGAAAGGAGGAAAGAAAGGAGGAAGGAGGGAAGGAAAGAAGGAGGGAAGGAAATAAGGACAAAAGGAAGGAAAGGAGGGAAGGAAAGAAGGAGAGAAGTATGGAAGGAAGGAAGGAGGGAAGGACAGAAGGAAGGGAGGAAGGAAATGAAGGAAGGAGGGAAGGAAAGCAGGACAGAAGTAAGGGAGGAAAGGAGGAAGGAAGGGAGAAAGGAGGAAGGAGGGAAGGAAGGAAGAAGGAAGGAGGGAAGAAAATAAGGACAGAAGGAAGGAAAGGAGGAAAGGAAAGAAGTACAGAAGGAAGGGAGGAAAGAAGGAAGGAAGAAGGGAGAAAGGAGGAAGGAGGGAAGGAAGGAAGGAGGGAAGGAAATAAGGACAGAAGGAAGGAAAGGAGGAAAGGAAAGAAGTACAGAAGGAAGGGAGGAAAGAAAGAAGGGAGAAAGGAGGAAGGAGGGAAGGAAGGAAGGAGAGAAGGAAATAAGGACAGAAGGAAGGAAAGGATGGAAGGAAAGAAGGACAGAGGGAAGGGAGGAAAGAAGGACAGAAGTATGGAAGGAAGGAAGGAGGGAAGGACAGAAGTATGGAAGGAGGGAAGGAAAGAAGGACAGAAGTATGGAAGGAAGGAAGGAGGGAAGGACAGAAGTATGGAAGGAGGGAAGGACAGAAGGACAGAAGTATGGAAGGAGGGAAGGACAGAAGTATGGAAGGAGGGAAGGAAAGAAGGACAGAAGTATGGAAGGAAGGAAGGAGGGAGGAAAGAAGGAACAGTCAAAACAGATGGGGTCAACTTGACGACACGAAGGTTAAAGTTTATTGTCTATTTTCAAATCCGAACGAGTGCCTTTAGTCTACCGTAATTACTGTAGTAGCTAGTCTACCGTAATTATTGTAGTAGCTAGTCTACCGTAATTACTGTAGTAGCTAGTCTACCGTAATTACTATAGTAGCTAGTCTACCGTAATTACTGTAGTAGCTAGTCTACTGTAATTACTGTAGTAGCTAGTCTACCGTAGTTACTATAGTAGCAGCGCAACTGAACGGCCTGATTTTGTTAACTTGCTCAATTTTGGTTGATTTGGTAATTTTCTTTGATGTTTGTGCTGATGTCATGTGTCAGTAGCTACGTAGCTAGATGGAGTCTTTATCTGTCTGGTTTGTTCCTGTTTGTTGCTGAAATACGATCGGGAGGCTGCACGGGTTGTTTTATTTTGAAGGACAGAAGATTTATTATACCGATTCAGTGTCGGACTTCCTGTCTGGTGCAATCTGCTCTGTTGAGCTTGTCGCGAGGTAGAAACGACTCCGTCAAAAATAGAAATGCTACCTACTGATAGCGCTGCGGCTGCTGAGACGTTCCCGGTGGAGATACTCTCATTGATTATAGTGTTACCGATCAGCTCCGGTGACCACGGCGCAGCTGTAACGCGCCGCTGACGGACCCGGTGGAAATTGGGCTTTACTCCAGATGTTCACGTCTACTCGAACCTTTTTTAAGATATCGTGCCGACAAATGAACAAATGATGTCATACCTGAAAACATGTGATTGTGTCTGGATTGTTCTGGAGTAAACGAACCAGTGGCATGATTTACACTTTAATTTGGAGGATTTGTAGATCAAAATGTCCGAAACCAAGAAACAATGAAGAGGAAGAGTGATTATTCAGTTTCACATGCAGGAAACATTTAGAGAGCAGAGCAGGAAGTTCAACTCAGTGTTTTTTTTTACCAATAAGACGACAAAATAAAAGCTTTTAATGTAACTTATGTCCTTTTCTCTTCCTCATAGAGGAAGGAATAAAGGAAGGGAGGGAGGGAGGAAGGAAGGTATGAAGGAAGGAAGGAAGGGAGGGAGGACAGAAAGAAGGAAGGAAGGAAGGAATGAAGGAAAGAAGGAAGGAAGGAAGGGAGGAAGGAAAGAGGGAAGGACAGAAGGAAGGGAGGAAAGAAGGAAGGAAGGAAGGAGGGAGGGAGGAAAGAAGGACAGAAGGAAGGGGGGAAGGAAAGGAACGGAAGGAAGAAAGGAAGGAAGGAAGGAAGGAAAGAGGGAAGGACAGAAGGAAGGAAGGAAAGAAGGACAGAAGGAAGGAAAGGAAGGAGGGAAGGAAAGAAGGAAGGAAGGAAGGAAGGAAGGAAGGAAGGAAGGAAGGTTGGAGAGGCAACAACCAAGAATTAATTGTAATTTATGTCTTGATAATTATAACTTACTGATCCCTAACCCTTCCTTTCAGAATAAGAGCAGTTTTCTGACCTGAATATCTAGAAGAAGAAGAAGAAGAAGAAGAAGAAGAAGAAGAAGAAGCCACCTGCTGCTCTCTAAATAGAAAAAGCAGATAGTTTCAGTTTCTTATTAAATCAGCTCATTAAGAGTTTCTGCAGCTTTGATCCTGTGAGTTTAGGAAAGGTTTGATTTTTAACACATGAACATTTCATAGTTTCATATTTTAATTTATCTATTAATGTTCTTCCTGCAGTCTGATCTACGTCTTACTCTGTCTTATCGTATGTTGTGTACTCTCTGATTGGAGTCAAAACAGTTTCTGGACCAAAAATCTGGTTTCATTTGCCAGAGAGGTCGACGACCCCCCGAATCCTCAGCGTTTGCCTGTCACTTCCTGTCAGCTGCTGCGGTCAGGTGACGAGCGCCGAGCCGAGGTGTTCGCCGCCTCAGAGCCGCTCCACGCTTTCACTTTTTTTCGGGGCGGGGGGGGGGTGGAGGGGGGGTCGCATCAATCCTCAGAGCTCTGACACGGAGACGTGCAGCCGCGGCTGACGGAGCTAACGAGGCAGTCGGCTCGTTAGCTGCTAATTGAGCGGTCGGAGCCAAGACTGGAGTTCGCCATCTGTTTGTCACAGAGGAACATCTTGTGGCTTCACGCCTGCTGACGGGCCTCTCTCTCTCTCTCTCTCTCTCTCTCTCTCTCTCTCTCTCTCTCTCTCGCTCTCTCTCTCTCTCTCTCTCTCTCTCTCTCTCTCGCTCTGTGGTGTGATATTAATAGCTCGAGCTCACAGACGGAGAGAAAAGAAAAGAAAGAAAGAAACTGAAGGGAATGACAAACAAACTGAAGGCTGGAGGAGAGGAGGGGGGGACAGTAAAGGGAGGGGGGGCAGTAAAAGGCCTGCAGAGGAGGAATCTGCCAGGTCCAGTTAACCTCGACAGGAAGCAGAGTGTCTAAATAAAATACTGGAAATCATATCGCCGAGTTTCAACTGAATAAATTATCTTTAATTCAGTTTAACATGAAGTTTATTTTATACGTCTGTTACTGAGAATCAATTCAAGTCAACAGTTTGATTCTTATTCAATGAAATCAGCTCCACCGAATACTGATTCTTCCCTCTAAACTTCTCACATGCTTTCATTTCAATAAATGTTCAAATGATCCAATATTTCAGCAACAATCAAAGATTAGAGAAAAAGTCCAAAAACTGAAAACATATTTGCCCTCACATTTATCTGCTGACCCTTTGGAGGGGCCCCCACCCCTAGGTTGGGAACCACTGGACTAAACTAGCTAACTGTATATAAAGTAGTATAAACTAGCTAACTGTAATACTGCATACTACATCACTATAATACTGCAGTACTTTTACTGTAATACTGCATACTACATCACTATAATACTGCAGTACTTTTACTGTAATACTGCATACTACATCACTATAATATTGCAGTACTTTTACTGTAATACTGCATACTACATCACTATAATACTGCAGTACTTTTACTGTAATACTGCATACTACATCACTATAATACTGCAGTACTTTTACTGTAATACTACATACTACATCACTATAATACTGCAGTACTTTTACTGTAATACTGCATACTACATCACTATAATACTGCAGTACTTTTACTGTAATACTGCATACTACATCACTATAATACTGCAGTACTTTTACTGTAATACTGCATACTACATCACTATAATACTGCAGTACTTTTACTGTAATACTGCATACTACATCACTATAATACTGCAGTACTTTTACTGTAATACTACATACTACATCACTATAATACTGCAGTACTTTTACTGTAATACTGCATACTACATCACTATAATACTGCAGTACTTTTACTGTAATACTGCATACTACATCACTATAATACTGCAGTACTTTTACTGTAATACTGCATACTACATCACTCATAATACTGCAGTACTTTTACTGTAATACTACATACTACATCACTATAATACTGCAGTACTTTAACTGTAATACTGCATACTACATCACTTATAATACTGCAGTACTTTAACTGTAATACTGCATACTACATCACTATAATACTGCAGTACCTTTACTGTAATACTGCATACTACATCACTATAATACTGCAGTACTTTTACTGTAATACTGCATACTACATCACTATAATACTGCAGTACTTTTACTGTAATACTACATAGCCTACTACATCACTATAATACTGCAGTACTTTTACTGTAATACTGCATACTACATCACTATAATACTGCAGTACTTTTACTGTAATACTGCATACTACATCACTATAATACTGCAGTACTTTTACTGTAATACTGCATACTACATCACTATAATACTGCAGTACTTTTACTGTAATACTGCATACTACATCACTATAATACTGCAGTACTTTTACTGTAATACTGCATACTACATCACTTATAATACTGCAGTACTTTTACTATAATACTGCATACTACATCACTATAATACTGCAGTACTTTTACTGTAATACTGCATACTACATCACTATAATACTGCAGTACTTTTACTGTAATACTGCATACTACATCACTCATAATACTGCAGTACTTTTACTGTAATACTACATACTACATCACTATAATACTGCAGTACTTTTACTGTAATACTGCATACTACATCACTATAATACTGCAGTACTTTTACTGTAATACTGCATACTACATCACTATAATACTGCAGTACTTTTACTGTAATACTGCATACTACATCACTATAATACTGCAGTACTTTTACTGTAATACTGCATACTACATCACTATAATACTGCAGTATTTTTACTGTAATACTGCATACTACATCACTATAATACTGCAGTACTTTTACTATAATACTGCATACTACATCACTATAATACTGCAGTACTTTTACTGTAATACTGCATACTACATCACTATAATACTGCAGTACTTTTACTGTAATACTGCATACTACATCACTATAATACTGCAGTACTTTTACTGTAATACTGCATACTACATCACTATAATACTGCAGTACTTTTACTGTAATACTGCATACTACATCACTATAATACTGCAGTACTTTTACTGTAATACTGCATACTACATCCTTATAATACTGCAGTACTTTTACTGTAATACTACATACTACATCACTATAATACTGCAGTACTTTTACTGTAATACTGCATACTACATCACTATAATACTGCAGTACTTTTACTGTAATACTGCATACTACATCACTCATAATACTGCAGTACTTTTACTGTAATACTGCATACTACATCACTATAATACTACTACAGTACTTTTACTGTAATACTGCATACTACATCACTATAATACTACAGTACTTTTACTGTAATACTGCATACTACATCACTATAATACTGCAGTATTTTTACTGTAATACTGCATACTACATCACTATAATACTGCAGTACTTTTACTATAATACTGCATACTACATCACTATAATACTGCAGTACTTTTACTGTAATACTGCATACTACATCACTATAATACTGCAGTACTTTTACTGTAATACTGCATACTACATCACTATAATACTGCAGTACTTTTACTGTAATACTGCATACTACATCCTTATAATACTGCAGTACTTTTACTGTAATACTGCATACTACATCCTTATAATACTGCAGTACTTTTACTGTAATACTGCATACTACATCACTATAATACTGCAGTACTTTTACTGTAATACTGCATACTACATCCTTATAATACTGCAGTACTTTTACTGTAATACTACATACTACATCACTATAATACTGCAGTACTTTTACTGTAATACTGCATACTACATCACTATAATACTGCAGTACTTTTACTGTAATACTGCATACTACATCACTCATAATACTGCAGTACTTTTACTGTAATACTGCATACTACATCACTATAATACTACTACAGTACTTTTACTGTAATACTGCATACTACATCACTATAATACTACAGTACTTTTACTGTAATACTGCATACTACATCACTATAATACTGCAGTATTTTTACTGTAATACTGCATACTACATCACTATAATACTGCAGTACTTTTACTATAATACTGCATACTACATCACTATAATACTGCAGTACTTTTACTGTAATACTGCATACTACATCACTATAATACTGCAGTACTTTTACTGTAATACTGCATACTACATCACTATAATACTGCAGTACTTTTACTGTAATACTGCATACTACATCCTTATAATACTGCAGTACTTTTACTGTAATACTGCATACTACATCCTTATAATACTGCAGTACTTTTACTGTAATACTGCATACTACATCACTATAATACTGCAGTACTTTTACTGTAATACTGCATACTACATCACTCATAATACTGCAGTACTTTTACTGTAATACTGCATACTACATCACTATAATACTACTACAGTACTTTTACTGTAATACTGCATACTACATCACTATAATACTACAGTACTTTTACTGTAATACTGCATACTACATCACTATAATACTGCAGTATTTTTACTGTAATACTGCATACTACATCACTATAATACTGCAGTACTTTTACTATAATACTGCATACTACATCACTATAATACTGCAGTACTTTTACTGTAATACTGCATACTACATCACTATAATACTGCAGTACTTTTACTGTAATACTGCATACTACATCACTATAATACTGCAGTACTTTTACTGTAATACTGCATACTACATCACTATAATACTGCAGTACTTTTACTGTAATACTGCATACTACATCCTTATAATACTGCAGTACTTTTACTGTAATACTGCATACTACATCCTTATAATACTGCAGTACTTTTACTGTAATACTGCATACTACATCACTATAATACTGCAGTACTTTTACTGTAATACTGCATACTACATCACTATAATACTGCAGTACTTTTACTGTAATACTGCATACTACATCACTATAATACTGTAGTACTTTTACTGTAATACTGCATACTACATCACTATAATACTGCAGTACTGTGTTTCCAGGTGTCTGGTCTCATCAGGAGTGTTGCTGTTATAATATCTTGTTAGTTACTCTTCAGTTATTCTGTGGTGAGATTTAACAGACTGTAAATACCTGATGATGTTTGTTGGAGCAGTTCAATGTGTCCTTCCTCCCTCCCTTCCACGTGTCCTTCCTCCCTCCCTTCCATGTGTCCTTCCTCCCTTCCTTCCATCCATCTGTCCTTCCTTCCTTCCTTCCTTCCTTCTATTCTTTCTTTCTTCCTTCCATATGTCCTTCCTTCCTTCCATCCATGTGTCCTTCCTTCCTTCTTTTCTTTCTTCCTTCCTTCCTTCCTTCCATCCATCCATGTGTCCTTCCTTCCTTCCTTCCTTCCATCCATCCATGTGTCCTTCCTTCCTTCCTTCCATCCATCCATGTGTCCTTCCTTCCTTCCTTCCATCCATGTGTCCTTCCTTCCTTCTTTTCTTCCTTCTTTCTGTCCTTCCTTCCTTCCTTCCTTCCATGTGTCCTTCCTCCCTTCCTTCCACGTGTCCCTTCCATGTGTCCTTCCTTCCATGTGTCCTTCCTTCCATGTGTCCTTCCTTTCTTCTTTCCGTGTTTCCTGCCTTTCTTCCATCCTCCCTTCCTTCCACGTGTCCTTCTTCCCTTCCTTCCATGTGTCCTTGCTTCCATCCATGTGTCCTTCCTTCCTTCCTTCCTTCCTTCCATCCATGTTTCCATCCTTCCTTCCTTCCTTCCTTCCTCCCAAATAAAATAGTCCCTTTATGTTTAGTAATGGATCATTTTGGTGCTTTAGGTATGACAGTGATGAGTCATGAAGCACATTTACCTCATAAAGAAAAGATTTAAACATTTAATTAAAATAAAAGACTCGATTCATCTCGTGTCATTTCATCAGAGGAGCAGAAACTAAACGGCTCTGAAGGTAAAAAGGAAACAGTTTCTCTCTCTGCAGCAGCTCGTCTTCTCTCCTGGGTCCATGTGTCCTTCCTCCCTCCCTTCCATGTGTCCTTCCTTCCTTCCTTGCTTCCTTCTTTCTGTCCTTCCTTCCTTCCTTCCTTCCTTCCATCCATGTGTCCTTCCTTCCTTCCTTCCATTCTTTCTTTCTTCCTTCCATGTGTCCTTCCTCCCTTCCTTCCACATGTCCTTCCTTCCTTCCATGTTTCCTTCCTTTCTTCCTTCCGTGTTTCCTTCCTTTCTTCCTTCCTTCCTTCCTTCCTTCCTTCCTTTCTTCCTTTCCGTGTTTCCTTCCTTTCTTCCTTCCATGTGTCCTTCCTCCCTTCCTTCCACGTGTCCTTCCTCCCTCCCTTCCACGTGTCCTTCCTCCCTCCCTTCCACGTGTCCTTCCTCCCTCCCTTCCACGTGTCCTCCTCCCTCCCTTCCACGTGTCCTCCTCCCTCCCTTCCATGTGTCCTTCCTCCCTCCCTTCCATGTGTCCTTCCTCCCTCCCTTCCATGTGTCCTTCCTCCCTCCCTTCCACGTGTCCTCCTCCCTCCCTTCCACGTGTCCTCCTCCCTTCCTTCCACGTGTCCTTCCTCCCTCCCTTCCACGTGTCCTTCCTCCCTCCCTTCCACGTGTCCTTCCTCCCTCCCTTCCCTTTGAACCTTTCTGCAAAACATCATCATTCAATTATTTATTTTTTAGGGAAGCTTTGTTCGGGTAAATGTTCCCTCCATCTGTCCTTCCTTCCTTCCTTCCTTCCTTCCTTCTATTCTTTCTTTCTTCCTTCCATATGTCCTTCCTTCCTTCCTTCCTTCCTTCCATCCATGTGTCCTTCTTTCCTTCCTTCCTTCCATCCATGTGTCCGTCCTTCCTTCCTTCCTTCCATCCATGTGTCCTTCCTTCCTTCCTTCCTTCCATCCATGTGTCCTTCCTTCCTTCCTTCCTTCCTTCCATCCATGTGTCCTTCCTTCCTTCTTTTCTTCCTTCCTTCCTTCCATCCATGTGTCCTTCCTTCCTTCCTTCCTTCCATGTGTCCTACCTTCCTTCCTTCCATGTGTCCTTCCTTCCTTCTTTTCTCCCTTCTTTCTGTCCTTCCTTCCTTCCTTCCATACTTGTTTCCATCCTTCCTTCCTTCCTTCCGTCCTTCCATCCATCTGTCCTTCCTTCCTTCCTTCCTTCCTTCCATCCATGTGTCCTTCCTTCCTTCCATCTGTCCTTACTTCCTTCCTTCCTTCCATCCATGTTTCCATCCATCCTTCCTTCCTTCCTTCCTTCCTTCCTTCCGTCCATGTGTCCTTCCTTCCTTCCTTCCTTCCATCCATGTTTCCATCCATCCTTCCATCCTTCCTTCCTTCCTTCCTTCCATCCATGTGTCCTTCCTTCCTTCCTTCCATCCATGTTTCCATCCTTCCTTCCTTCCTTCCTTCCTTCCTTCCTTCCGTCCTTCAGAGGAGCAGAAACTAAACGGCTCTGAAGGTAGAAAGGAAACAGTTTGTCTCTCTGCAGCAGCTCGTCTTCTCTCCTGGGTCGCTGGGCGGAGAGCCACCAGTGTGTGTGTGTGTGTGTGTGTGTGTGTGTGTGTGTGTGTCGTCACGCTCGGTGGAGGTGCTAATTTGTTAATGTTCCTTCCGTGAGGAATCTTAATTAGCGATGTAAGTTTCATGCCTAATTTAGTGATTACTTGCAGGATGAATGAAGTAATGAACATGTGAAGACGCTCCAGTCGTTCAACACCTTTCTGATTTCTCTCTTTCTTTTTTTATTTGAACTCTCCGGCAGTGAATGAATAGTTGAGAGGTTAACCTTTACACTTCTCTCTTTAATTGGGATAAAGTATCAAGGATTCTTTTATTATTGAGTTTGTGGAGCAAAAAGGTGACTGATGTTGGTTCAGGTGTGTTTACGTCTCCCATGGCAACGGCAGGAAGCCGAGGAGGAGGAGCCACGTCGCTACTGTCTGCTATGAAAAACAGCTGGAGTTAGATTGAAGGAAGGAAGGAAGGAAGGAAGGACGGGGAAGGAAGGGAGGGATGGAGGAAGGACACTTGGAAGGAAAGGAGGAAGGACACATGGAAGGAAGAGAGGAAGAAAGGAAGGATGGAAGGGAGGAAGGAAGGAAGGGTGGAAGGGAGGAAGGAAGGACGGCTGGAAGGAAGGGTAGAAGGGAGGAAGGACACGTGGAAGGAAGGGAGGAGGGACACATGGAAGGAAGAAAGGAAGGATAGAAGAAAGGAAGGAAGGGAGGAAGGACTGACAGACGGATGGAGGGAGGGAAGGAAGAAAGGACACATGGAAGGAAGGAAGGAAGGAAGGAAAGAAGGAAGGACACATGGATGGAAGGAAGGAAAGAAGGAAGGAAGGACACATGGATGGAAGGAAGGAAAGAAGGAAGGAAGGACACATGGATGGAAGGAAGGAAGGAAGGAGCAGTGAATGAATAGTTGAGAGGTTAACCTTTACACTTCTCTCTTTAATTGGGATAAAGTATCAAGGATTCTTTTATTGAAGTTGGTTCAGGTGTGTTTACGTCTCCCACGGCAACGGCAGGAAGCCGAGGAGGAGCCACGTCGCTACTGTCTGCTATGAAAAACAGCTGGAGTTAGATTGAAGGAAGGGAGGAAGGAAGGAAGGACGGGGAAGGAAGGGAGGGATGGAGGAAGGACACTTGGAAGGAAAGGAGGAAGGACACATGGAAGGAAGGAAGGAAGGAAGGAAGGAAGGAAGGAAGGAAGGAAAGATGGATAGATGGAAGAAAGGAAGGACACATGGATGGAAGGAAGGATGGGAGGAAGGAAGGTTGGGAGCAAGGACAGATGGAGGCAAGGACGGAAGGAAGGAAGGACACATGGATGGAAGGAAGGATGGGAGGAAGGAAGAAAGGAAGGGAGGATGGATGGATGGAAGGAAAGAAGGACACGTGGAAGGAAGGGAGGATGGATGGATGGAAGGAAAGAAGGACACGTGGAAGGAAGGGAGGAAGGACACGAGGGAGGGAGGGAGGAAGGACAGATGGAAGGAAGGAAGGAAGGATAGAAGAAAGGAAGGAAGGGAGGAAGGACTGACAGACGGATGGAGGGAGGGAAGGTAGGAAGGAAAGGAAGGAAGGAAGGACACATGGAAGGATGGAAGAAAGGAAGGAAGGAAGAACACATGGAAGGAAGGGAGGAAGGACACATGAATGGATGGAAGGAAGGAAGGAGCAGTGAATGAATAGTTGAGAGGTTAACCTTTACACTTCTCTCTTTAATTGGGATAAAGTATCAAGGATTCTTTCATTGAAGTTGGTTCAGGTGTGTTTACGTCTCCCACGGCAACGGCAGGAAGCCATGGGAGACGTGAAATGATCTGCTAAGGAAGGAATAAAGGAAGGAAGGAAAGATGGATGGAAGGAAGGAAGGGAGGAAGGACACGTGGAAGGAAGAAAGGAAGGATGGAAGGGATGAAGGATGGAAGGAAGGGTGGAAGGAAGGGAGGAAGGAAGGAAGGACGGACACATGGCTGGAAGGAAGGAAGGACAAATGGATGGAAGGAAGGTTGGGAGGAAGGAAGGAAGGAAGGAAGGTTGGGAGCAAGGACAGATGGAGGCAAGGACGGAAGGAAGGAAGGAAGGACACATGGATGGAAGGAAGGATGGGAGGAAGGAAGGACACGTGGAAGGAAGAAAGGAAGGAAGGAAGGAAGGAAGGAAGGAAGGAAGGAAGGACACGTGGAAGGAAGGAAGGATGGAAGGAAGGGTGGAAGGAAGGGAGGAAGGAAGGAAGGACGGACACATGGCTGGAAGGAAGGAAGGACAAATGGATGGAAGGAAGGTTGGGAGGAAGGAAGGAAGGAAGGAAGGTTGGGAGCAAGGACAGATGGAGGCAAGGACGGAAGGAAGGAAGGACACATGGATGGAAGGAAGGATGGGAGGAAGGAAGGACGGCTGGAAGGAAGGGTAGAAGGGAGGAAGGACACGTGGAAGGAAGGGAGGAGGGACACATGGAAGGAAGAAAGGAAGGATAGAAGAAAGGAAGGAAGGGAGGAAGGACTGACAGACGGATGGAGGGAGGGAAGGAAGGAAGGAAAGGAAGGAAGGAAGGACACATGGATGGAATGAAGGAAGGAAGGAAGGACACATGGATGGATGGAAGGAAGGAAGGAGCAGTGAATGAATAGTTGAGAGGTTAACCTTTACACTTCTCTCTTTAATTGGGATAAAGTATCAAGGATTCTTTCATTGAAGTTGGTTCAGGTGTGTTTACGTCTCCCACGGCAACGGCAGGAAGCCATGGGAGACGTGAAATGATCTGCTAAGGAAGGAATAAAGGAAGGAAGGAAAGATGGATGGAAGGAAGGAAGGGAGGAAGGACACGTGGAAGGAAGAAAGGAAGGATGGAAGGGATGAAGGATGGAAGGAAGGGTGGAAGGAAGGGAGGAAGGAAGGAAGGACGGACACATGGCTGGAAGGAAGGAAGGACAAATGGATGGAAGGAAGGTTGGGAGGAAGGAAGGAAGGAAGGAAGGTTGGGAGCAAGGACAGATGGAGGCAAGGACGGAAGGAAGGAAGGAAGGACACATGGATGGAAGGAAGGATGGGAGGAAGGAAGGACACGTGGAAGGAAGAAAGGAAGGAAGGAAGGAAGGAAGGAAGGAAGGAAGGAAGGAAGGACACGTGGAAGGAAGGAAGGATGGAAGGAAGGGTGGAAGGAAGGGAGGAAGGAAGGAAGGACGGACACATGGCTGGAAGGAAGGAAGGACAAATGGATGGAAGGAAGGTTGGGAGGAAGGAAGGAAGGAAGGAAGGAAGGTTGGGAGCAAGGACAGATGGAGGCAAGGACGGAAGGAAGGAAGGAAGGACACATGGATGGAAGGAAGGCTGGGAGGAAGGAAGGACGGCTGGAAGGAAGGGTAGAAGGGAGGAAGGACACGTGGAAGGAAGGGAGGAGGGACTGACAGACGGATGGAGGGAGGGAAGGAAGGAAGGAAAGGAAGGACACATGGATGGAATGAAGGAAGGAAGGAAGGAGCAGTGAATGAATAGTTGAGAGGTTAACCTTTACACTTCTCTCTTTAATTGGGATAAAGTATCAAGGATTCTTTTATTGAAGTTGGTTCAGGTGTGTTTACGTCTCCCACGGCAACGGCAGGAAGCCGAGGAGGAGGAGCCACGTCGCTACTGTCTGCTATGAAAAACAGCTGGAGTTAGATTGAAGGAAGGAAGGAAGGAAGGAAGGAAGGACGGGGAAGGAAGGGAGGGATGGAGGAAGGACACTTGGAAGGAAAGGAGGAAGTTTGATGTTTGATGCTTTTATTTTGACAGGTTGAATCATCAGTCATTAATAAACCATGATTAATAGTTTGATGCTTTTATTTTGACAGGTTGAATCATCAGTCATTAATAAACCATGATTAATAGTTTGATGCTTTTATTTTGACAGGTTGAATCATCAGTCATTAATAAACCATGATTAATAGTTTGATGCTTTTATTTTGACAGGTTGAATCATCAGTCATTAATAAACCATGATTAGTCTTTAATGAATTTAACCTTTAACAGCTAAACTAAACTAAACTTTAAAAACTACTCAACTTCTTTTTGTTCTTGTTTTTACATGTTATATAAAATATCAGGCTAAAAGTCATTTAGGGTGTTTTTATTTTAATTTCCTCAAATATAAAAATGTGTTAACTGGCTTCTTAACTTCTGCTTTAGTTCATTTGACTAAAAACATATTCCTAAAATAACTCTGAGTTCATCATCAGGAAGTCATTCAATAAAAATCTGGAAGGAAGCAAAAAGGTGTGTTTACGTCTCCCACGGCAACGGCTTAGATTTAAGGAAGGAAGGAAGGGAGGAAGGATGGAAGGACAGATGTGAGGAAGGGAGGAAGGATGGAAGGAAGAGAAGATAAGAAGGAAGGAAGAGAAAACAAGATGGTGGGAAGGATGAAAGAAAGAAAGGAAGGACACGTGGAAGGAAGGAAGGAAGGAAGGAAATAAGGAAGGAAGGAAGTAAGTAAATACCGAAGGAGAGAAGGAAGGAAGGAATAAAGGAAGGAAGGATGGAAAGAAGGAAGGAAGGAAGGACACATAGATGAAGGAAGGAAGGGAGGAAGGACGGATGGAGGGAGGGAGGGAAGGAAGGAAGGAAGGAAAGAAGGAAGGAAGGACACGTGAAAGGAAGGAAGGAAGAAAGGACAGATAGAGGGAAGGAAGGAAACAACAAAGTTCAGTCAAAACAGAAGGAAGAAAGGAAGGAAAGAAGCAAGGACACGTGGAAGGAAGGAAGGAAGGCCAGAAGGAAGGAAGGAAGGAAGAAAGGAAGAAAAGAAGGAAGGACACGTGGAAGGAAGGGAGGAAGGAAGAAAGAGAAGAGAAGAAGGAAGGACACGTGGAAGGAAGGGAGGAAGGAAGAAAGAGAAGAGAAGAAGGAAGGAAGGACACATGGAAAGAAGGAAGGAAGGAAGGAAGGACACATGGAAGGAAGGAAGGGTGGAAGGAAGGGAGGGAGGAAGGAACGAAGGAAGGACACGTGGAAGGAAGGAAGGGTGGAAGGAAGGGAGGGAGAGAGGAAGGAAGGAATGACACATGGAAGGATGGATGGATGGATGGATGGAAGGAAGGAAGGAAGGGAGGAAGGAAGGACACATGGAAAGAAGGAAGGAAGTAAATAAGGAAGGAAGGACACGTGGAAGGAAGGACAGATGGAAAGAAGTAAATAAGGAAGGAAGGATAGAAGGAAGGAAGGAAAGGAAATAACTTTACTACCTGTGAAACTGAAGCAGCTTCTTCACTCTCACGTTGAGAAGCAGCGTAACTCAGTTTTTATTAATCAGACTGTTTTATAGTTGTTTTTTTTGTGCCAGCTTTTTTTTTTGTGCCCAACTTTTTTTTTTTTCTGAACTTTTTTTTTGTGCCCAACTTTTTTTTTTCCGAACTTTTTTTTTGTGCCAACTTTTTTTTTTCCGAACTTTTTTTTTTCCGAACTTTTTTTTGTGCCCAACTCTTTTTTTTGTGCCCAACTCTTTTTTTTGTGCCCAACTCTTTTTTTTGTGCCCAACTCTTTTTTTTGTGCCCAACTCTTTTTTTGTGCCAACTTTTTTTTTCCGAACTTTTTTTTGTGCCCAACTCTTTTTTTGTGCCAACTTTTTTTTTTCCGAACTTTTTTTTTGTGCCCAACTTTTTTTTTGTGCCCAACTTTTTTTTTCCGAACTTTTTTTTTGTGCCCAACTTTTTTTTTCCGAACTTTTTTTTTGTGACCAACTTTTTTTTTTCCGAACATTTTTTTTTTTGCCCAATTTTTTTTTCCCCGAACTTTTTTTTTTCCGAACTTTTTTTTGTGCCAAACTTTTTTTTTTCTTCTTCTCATGCTGATTTTTTTTTTTGCCTGTTTTGTTCTTTCTTTTTCTTGTCGAACTTTTTAAACTTAAATCAGCTGTTGAAGTGAAACAGGAAGTGAAACAGGAAGTTAAACAGGCAGTTAAACAGGAAGTGCAACCAGCAGGACTCCAGCCTGGTTCACTTGCTTCTGTGTTTAACCCTAACCCTGTGTGTGTGTGTTGGGTCTCCAGGGCAGGAAGTGAAACAGGAAGTGCAACCAGCAGGAAGTTAAACCCTAACCCTGTGTGTGTGTGTGTGTGTGTGTGTGTGTGTGTGTGTGTGTGTTGGGTCCTCAGGGCTGGTTCAGTCCCGGTCAGGTCTTCGTGCTGGATGAGTACTGCGCTCGTTTCGGGGTCCGCGGCTGCCATCGCCACCTGAGCTACCTGAAGGACCTGATGGATTACTCCGAGAGCAACGCGCTGGTCGACCCCACCCTGCTCCACTACAGCTACGCCTTCTGCGCCTCCCACGTGCACGGGAACAGGTACGTGCACGTTTAGACTACTGGTAGATTACAGCTGGGTTAGTTTTCCTTCCTTCCTTCCGTCCTTTATTTCCCCTTCCTTCCTTCCTTCTTTTTTCCCTTCCTTCTTTCCTTCTTTTTTTTCCTTTTCTTCTTCCTTCCGTCTTTCTATTGTCTTTCCTTCCTTCCTTTCTTCCTTCTTTTTTCCTTCCTTCCTTCTTTCTTTTTTCCTTCCTTCCTTCTTTCTTTTTTCCCTTCCTTCTTTCCCTCTTTCTTTTACTTCCATCCTCCCTTCCTTCCTTCCTACTTTTTTCCCTTCCTCTTTCTTTTCCTTCCTTCCTTCCTTCTTTCTTTTCCTTCCTTCCTTCCTTCTTTCTTTTCCTTCCTTCCTTCCTTCCTTCTTTCTTTTCCTTCCTTCCTTCCTTCCTTCTTTCTTTTCCTTCCTTCTTTTCCTTCCTCCTCTTTGTTTTCCTTCCTTCCTTCTTTCTTTTCCTTCCTTTCTTCCTTCTTTTCCTTTCTTCCTTCCTTCCTTCTTTTTTCCCGTCCTTCCTTCCTTCCTTCCTTCTTCCTTTTCCTTTCTTCCTTCCTTCCTTCCTCCTCTTTCTTTTCCTTCCTTCCTTCTTTCCTTCCTTCCTTCCTTCCTTCTTTTGTTCCTTCCTTCCTTCCTTCCTTCCTTCATTCAGCAGTGCTTTCTGGGGTCGTGCCCTTTTGTAACCATGGCAACATTACTGTCTTTTTTTGTTTTTTTTGGTTGTTTTTGCTTTTCCTGTTTATCAAAAGTAGTTTTTTCTGACTTCCCCTTGAACAGGCGAGTGAGCGTCACCTAGTGCATTCTGGGTAACGTAGTTTAAGGGTCGTAATGAATCTCTTAGTCATCGATTAATGACCAACATAATCTCTGAACTTCACTCAGAGCAGCTTCTTTCTTTTCCTTTCTTTCTTCCTTCCTTCCTTCTTTTTCTTTTCCTTCCTTCCTTCCTTCTTTTCCTTCCTTTTCCTTTATTTCTTCCTTCCTTCTGTCTTTTCCTTTCTTCCTTCCTTCCTCCTCTTTCTTTTCTTTCCTTCATTCCTTCCTTCCTTTTCCTTCATTTTCCTTTATTCCTTTATTCCTTCCTTCCTTCCTTCCTTCCTTCCTTCCTTCCTCCTCTTTCTTTTCCTTCCTTCCTTCCTTCCTTCCTCCTCTTTCTTTTCCTTCCTTCTTTCCTTCCTTCCTTTCTTTTCCTTCCTTCCTTCTTTTCCTTCCTTCTTTCCTTCCTTCCTTTCTTTTCCTTCCTTCCTTCTTTCCTTCCTTCTTTTTTCCCCTTCCTTCCTCCCTTCCTTCTTTTTTCCCTTCCTTCCTTCCTTATTTCTTTTCCTTTCTTCCTTCCTTCCTTCCTTTTTTCCCTTCCTTCTTTCCTTCTTTCTTTTCCTTTCTTCCTTCCTTCCCTCTTTTCCTTCCTTCCTTCCTTCTTTCTTTTCCTTCCTTCCTTCCTTCTTTACATATTTTCCTTCCTCCATTATATCTTTTACTCTGAACTTCACACACACACACATACACACACACACACACACACACACACACACACACGGTTGCTTTATTAATAGATGAGTTCATCGTTGGTTTGGATCCAAATATGAAGAATAAGAATATAAACCCAGCTTCCTTCCTTTCACTAAACGTGACCTCATGTTTCTCTAATTGCTGCAGCTGATCATTTGTCACAAATATTTTAACTATCCTGCGTTTTCAGCCTCGTCTCTTCAATTAAAAGCTTTAAAAAAAAACAAACTAATAACTCTGAAAAAATGATCCATCGTCACCTCGAATCCCAAAATATCCCCAAATATCCTGATTGAAGATGAACAGTCATTTCCACAGAGGTGGAAAGAGTACGGAAATATTTGACTCAAGTAAAAGTACCACTACTTTGATGAAATTTTACTTGAGTACAAGTAAAAGTACTGCTCTAAAAATATACTCAAGTAAAAGTACTGGTCTAAAAATATACTCAGAGTAAAAGTACTGGTCTAAAAATATACTCAAGTAAAAGTACTGCTCTAAAAATATACTCAAGTAAAAGTACTGGTCTAAAAATATACTCAAGTAAAAGTACTGGTCTAAAAATATACTCAGAGTAAAAGTACTGGTCTAAAAACATACTCAAGTAAAAGTACTGCTCTAAAAATATACTCAAGTAAAAGTACTGGTCTAAAAATATACTCAAGTAAAAGTACTGGTCTAAAAATATACTCAAGTAAAAGTAAAGAGTAGCTTGTTAAAAAAATACTTTGAGTAAAAGTTACTTAGTTACTTTTTTAACTGCTGCAAATCTATGAATCACTACGGGTCAAAGTCACAAGAGCAATAACTTTTCTTTACATTACCCAAAGAAGACCAAACTTTTAACCCTTAAACAGACAACGTGCACCAGGAGATACACACTCTAACTTTCGTGTTGTCCTCCCGGGTCCTTCATCTGTCCTTCCTTCCTTCCTTCCTTCATCTGTCCTTCCTTCCTTCCTTCATCTGTCCTTCCTTTCTTCCTTCCTTCATCTGTCCTTCCTTCCTTCCTTCCTTCCTTCATCTGTCCTTCCTTCCTTCCTTCATCTGTCCTTCCTTCCTTCCTTCCTTCCTTCCTTCCTTCATCTGTCCTTCCTTTCTTTCTTCCTTCATCTGTCCTTCCTTCCTTCTTTCCTCCTTATTTCCTTCCTCCTCCTTCCTTTCCATCCTTCTTCCTCCCTCCTTCCTTTCCTTCCTTCTTCCTCCCTCCTTTCCTTCCTCTCTCCTTCCTTCCTTTCCTTCCTTCTTCCTCCCTTGCTTCCCTTCCTTCCTCCTTTCCTTCCTTCTTCCCTCCTTTCCTTCTCACCTTCCTCCCTCCTTCCTTCCTTTCCTTCCTTCTTCCTCCCTTGCTTCCCTTGCTTGCTCCTTTCCTTCCTTCTTCCCTCTTGCCCTTCCTTCCTTCCTTCCTTCCTTCCTTCCTTACTTTAGGTGCAAATGACATAACTAGTAAGGCCTGTTTAAGGGTTAAGTACCCATGTTTAAAAGGCTCAAATTTCCGACGCTGTCCTTTTCACGTGAACGCATCATGCGCAATGCCTCGTCCTACACGAAGAGTGAGACAGACGACAGCACAACGTCTAATGGACATTTCTTTTAGAGTTTGTTGTGTTGTGTTAGAGTTTATATGTCGCTATGAGAGCTAGCTGCCAGGTGTAACAGGCTCGCTATGAGAGCTAGCTGCCAGGTGTAACAGGCTCGCTATGAGAGCTAGCTGCCCGGTGTAACAGGCTCGCTATGAGAGCTAGCTGCCCGGTGTAACAGGCTCGCTATGAGAGCTAGCTGCCCGGTGTAACAGGCTCGCTATGAGAGCTAGCTGCCAGGTGTAACAGGCTCGCTATGAGAGCTAGCTGCCAGGTGTAACAGGCTCGCTATGAGAGCTAGCTGCCAGGTGTAACAGGCTCGCTATGAGAGCTAGCTGCCAGGTGTAACAGGCTCGCTATGAGAGCTAGCTGCCAGGTGTAACAGGCTCGCTATGAGAGCTAGCTGCCAGGTGTAACAGGCTCGCTATGAGAGCTAGCTGCCAGGTGTAACAGGCTCGCTATGAGAGCTAGCTGCCCGGTGTAACAGGCTCGCTATGAGAGCTAGCTGCCAGGTGTAACAGGCTCGCTATGAGAGCTAGCTGCCAGGTGTAACAGGCTCGCTATGAGAGCTAGCTGCCCGGTGTAACAGGCTCGCTATGAGAGCTAGCTGCCCGGTGTAACAGGCTCGCTATGAGAGCTAGCTGCCCGGTGTAACAGGCTGCATGAATGTTAAGTTATTGTATCATGCTGGTTAATGATTCTGTACGATACTCTTTGCTTTAAAAAAAACATTCGGCCAACATTTTTTACTCAGTAACGCCCAATTTCCACTGAGTCCGGCAGCGGCGCGTTACAGCTGCGCCGCGGTCACCGGAGCTGATCGGTAACACTATAATCAATGAGAGTATCTCCACCGGGAACGTTTCAGCAGCGTGTCAGCAACGGCTCAGCAGCGGCTCTCCACACCGCAGCGCTATCAATAGGTAGCATTTCTATTTTTGACGGAGCCGTTGCCAACTCGCGACAAGCTCAACAGAGCAGATTGCACCAGACAGGAAGTCCGACACTGAATCAGCAAAATAAAACTTCCGTTTTTCAAAATAAAACAACCCGTGCAGCCTCCCGATCATATTTCAGCAACAAACATGAATAAAACAGTCAGATAAAGACTCCATCTAGCTACGTAGCCTACTGACAGATGGGATAAGCACATAAATCAAAGAAAATTACCAAATCAACCAAAATTGAGCAAGTTAACAAAACCGGGCCATTTAGTTGTGCTGCTACTACAGTAATTACTGTAGACTAGCTACTACAGTAATTACAGTAGACTAAAGGCTCTCGTTCGGGTTTGATTGTGCTGCCGTAATTACTGTATTAACAGTGCAACGTCATTTTAAAAGGCAGCTTTCTCTACCAGAGCATGCTCCGGTCCGCTGCTGTAACGCTCCCGGTGTGAGTTGACGCCGGGCAGAGGACGGAGCTAAACCGTAGCACAGCCGTTCCGCGCCGCTGACGGACCCGGTGGAAATCCCCAGTAACGGATGTGATTTAAAATGTTGCGAAGTACAATACTTCACACAAAACATACTTAAGTAAAAGTAAAAGTACAGATTTTTAAAACTACTCTAAAAAGTTCAAATACACCAAAAAAGCTACTCAATTACAGTAACGTGAGTAAATGTAATTCGTTACTTTCCACCTCTGCATTTCCAAAAACCTTTTTAATGAATGAATGAATACATACTCTTTATTATTATTATAATACGATATATAACAAAGATTTCAAAGGCATCTCTGCAGTACACTCGATTTAAATAAAGAAAGAATAAAAGAATAAATAGCAGTAATTCAATAAAATGAGTGCAATGTCACAAAAAAAGGATAAAATTAGTGCCATGAGAACTACTACAATGCTGTTATTATGACAAAGTAACGTTAGCTTACTGTTACGTAGCTTATCATACGAAATCTAAATTAATCAAAAAATATATGAATTTCTACTGTAAATGCCATGCTCTTATTTTAGCCAATATTAAAACTATTATAAACCAGAAAAGAACATCTTAAATTTCACAACTATCGACCGCATGTAAACTACTTCCTGTTAAACCCAAATCACCACTAGGAGGTGCTAGAACACGTGTTATCAGCAGGGATTACATCATTAAAACCTGTTAAAAATATATAGATAAATAACTTCCAGTAACTTTATATATAAAACCTGTTAAAACCAGGCGGGGGAGTTCTGGTCCTCTGAAATGAGGCCAACCAGGAAGTAACTTAGAGCTGCATTCTATCAAAAGGCCACCAGGGGGCGACCGTCTCTATACAAGTCAATGGAGAATTCACCAACTTCTCACTTGATTTCTAACCTCAGTAAACGTTTTCAAAATGTGTTTATGGTCTCAATCGCTAGTTTAAAGCCTTCTTCAATGCAGTATGATGTTCATTTGGGACATTTTGGCCTCCCTGATTTTATATGTGACGATAAAGCAGGGTATGCATTAGGGCGTGGCTACGTCCTGATTGACAGGTTGATTGACCAATGTCCTCCAGATCCAGCCCTCGTAACCATAGCAACCTCCCCGCTCCGCTCATGGCTCCGCCTCATGCCCATATAAGTAGAATCCGTGTTTTTATTTTTCCCAGCATGCACCTGAAATATTCAAGATGGCGCTGCCTAGATTAGAAACTATTGGCTTCCGAGCAGCAGTCCACAAACCAATGGGTGACGTCACGGATGTTACGTCTGTTTCTTTTATACGGTCGATGGTTAAAACTCAGATAAATAACATCCAGTAACTTTATATATAAAATAAAACATGAGAACAGCTCTATGAACAGACTGTAGTTTGACCTCCTTCATTTATTGGTTGTAGCTTTGCTGGGCACAGATGCTCTTTTTCAGCCGCTTCCTGCCTGCACCCCCCCTCCCCCCTCGCCCCCCCCCCCTCCCATCCCTCCTCACACACTGACTGAATCCATCCAAATGTCCGAACCATCACACTCTTTCAGACTCCGCTGCGGTCTGGACTGCAGAGCGCTGTCTACATCTCATCAAGTTGAAGCGAGGGCGCTGTGAGGTCACTTCCTGTACGATTCAGCTCCTTTTATATGGAAGAAAACCAGAAACTCATAAAACTCATATTATCACAGTAAAACTACTAAAACTACTAATACAACTAATACCAGGAAGTTAGATACAGTTTAATTAGATTGTATATAATATAATATATTATACTGAGTCAACATCTCTGCACTGTGGAGGAAGTATTCACATCCTTTACCAAAATAAAAGCACCAATACAGTAAAAGTACTGCAGTATTACAGTACCTCAAACTGTACTACAGTATAAAGTACTAGTACCTCATACTGTACTACAGTAAAGTACAAGTACCTCAAACTGTACTACAATAAAGTACAAGTACCTCAAACTGTACTACAGTAAAGTACAAGTACCTCAAACTGTACTACAGTAAAGTACTAGTACCTCTAACTGTACTACAGTAAAGTACAAGTACCTCAAACTGTACTAAAGTAAAGTACAAGTACCTCAAACTGTACTACAATAAAGTACAAGTACCTCAAACTGTACTACAGTAAAGTACAAGTACCTCTAACTGTACTACAATAAAGTACTAGTACCTCTAACCGTACTACAGTAAAGTACTAGTACCTCTAACTGTACTACAGTAAAGTACAAGTACCTCAAACTGTACTACAGTAAAATACAAGTACCTCAAACTGTACTACAGTAAAGTACTAGTACCTCAAACTGTACTACAGTAAAGTTCAAGTACCTCAAACTGTACTACAGTAAAGTACTAGTACCTCAAACTGTACTAGAGTAAAGTACAAGTACCTCTAACTGTACTACAGTAAAGTACAAGTACTTCAAACTGTACTACAGTAAAGTTCAAGTACCTCAAACTGTACTACAGTAAAGTACTAGTACCTCAAACTGTACTAGAGTAAAGTACAAGTACCTCAAACTGTACTACAGTAAAGTTCAAGTACCTCAAACTGTATTACAGTAAAGTACAAGTACTTCAAACTGTACTACAGTAAAGTTCAAGTACCTCAAACTGTACTACAGTAAAGTACTAGTACCTCAAACTGTACTACAGTAAAGTACTAGTACCTCTAACTGTACTATAGTATAAAGTACAAGTACCTCAAACTGTACTTTATTGTAAGTACAAGTACCTCAAACTGTACTACAGTAAAGTACAAGTACCTCTAACTGTACTGCAGTAAAGTACTAGTACCTCAAACTGTACTGCAGTAAAGTACTAGTACCTCTAACTGTACTGCAGTAAAGTACTAGTACCTCAAACTGTACTACAGTAAAGTTCAAGTACCTCTAACTATACTACAGTAAAGTACTAGTACCTCTAACTGTACTACAGTAAAGTTCAAGTACCTCAAACTGTACTTTATTGTAAGTAAAAGTACCTCAAACTGTACTACAGTAAAGTATAAGTACCTCAAACTGTACTACAGTAAAGTACTAGTACCTCTAACTGTACTACAGTAAAGTACTAGTACCTCAAACTGTACTGCAGTAAAGTACAAGTACCTCAAACTACTACAGTAAAATACAAGTCATAAATACAGTACTTTAATAATTGTTACTTTGTTTGAGGTACTAGTACTTTACTGTAGTACAGTTTGAGGTACTAGTACTTTACTGCAGTACAGTTAGAGGTACTAGTACTTTACTGTAGTACAGTTAGAGGTACTAGTACTTTACTGTAGTACATTTAGAGGTACTAGTACTTTACTGTAGTACAGTTTGAGGTACTAGTACTTTACTGTAGTACAGTTTGAGGTACTTGTACTTTACTGTAGTACAGTTAGAGGTACTAGTACTTTACTGTAGTACAGTTAGAGGTACTAGTACTTTACTGTAGTACTGTTAGAGGTACTAGTACTTTACTGTAGTACAGTTTGAGGTACTTGTATTTTACTGTAGTACAGTTTGAGGTACTTGTATTTTACTGTAGTACAGTTAGAGGTACTTGTACTTTACTGTAGTACAGTTTGAGGTACTAGTACTTTAGTGTAGTACAGTTTGAGGTACTTGTATTTTACTGTAGTACAGTTTGAGGTACTAGTACTTCACTGTAGTACAGTTTGAGGTACTAGTACTTTACTGTAGTACAGTTAGAGGTACTTGTACTTTACTGTAGTACACTTAGAGGTACTAGTACTTTACTGTAGTACAGTTAGAGGTACTAGTACTTTACTGTAGTACAGTTTGAGGTACTAGTACTTTACTGTAGTACAGTTTGAGGTACTTGTATTTTACTGTAGTACAGTTTGAGGTACTTGTATTTTACTGTAGTACAGTTAGAGGTACTAGTACTTTACTGTAGTACAGTTTGAGGTACTAGTACTTTACTGTAGTACAATTTGAGGTACTTTTACTTTAGTGTAGTACAGTTTGAGGTACTTGTACTCCAGTAATAGTACTTAGTTACTTCTCTCAGACTGAGTAGAACTACTATAGTACAGTTTGAGGTACTAGTACTTTACTGTAGTAGAGTTTGAGGTACTTGTACTCCAGTAATAGTACTTAGTTACTTCTCTCAGACTGAGTAGAACTACTATAGTACAGTTTGAGGTACTTGTACTTTACTGTACTACAGTTTGAGGTACTAGTACTTTACTGTAGTAGAGTTTGAGGTACTTGTACTCTAGTAATAGTACTTAGTTACTCTCTCAGGTCTCAGTAGTAGATGTGAGATGAGCAGCCTGCTTGTTGGCGTCTCTGCAGCCCTGCGTGACTCCCGCCGGCTAATTACTCAGATCTGTGCTTCCTCTCTTTGTCGACTCATTTAGTCAATTAGAAAGCATAATGATTAGCTTCTCCCGCTAATCGCCACATATAAATTGGGGGGGGGGGGGGGGCAAGAAGGGAGGAGGGGGACTAGGGGGAGGAGGGGGAGGAAGAGGGGGGGTGAAATTACTGGAACTGGCTTTTTGTCAGTTGGAGCTCTAATTTGAATAATTGATGCCCATTCAGGGCTCCTGGAGCTGCCTGAGTGGGAGTGGATGGGAAGGAAAGGAGAGGCTGGCAGACTCGAGGGTGGGAAGAAAAAAAAAAAAAACAACAAACTTAATTACAGAACTCAGATTTCTTTTTTTTTTTTTTTTTTTTCCCCGGAGGGACGAAGGACGAGAGACGAGGACAAAGAGACGTAGCGCAGACGATCAATGAGAGAGTGGTTTAACACTCAGAGAGTATCAGACTTTTATTCTGAAATACTCCAAGGAAGGGAGGAAGGAAGAAGGAAGAAAGGAAGGAAGGAAAAGGGACAAGGAGGAAGGGAGGAAGAAGGAAGGGAGGGAGGAAGGAAGGAGGGAAGAAAGGAAGGAGGGAAGAAAGGAAGGAAGGACAGGAGGGAGGAAATAGGGAAGGAAAGGAAGGACGATAGGAGGATGGAAGGGAGGGAGGAAGAAGGAAGGGAGGGAGGGAGGAAGGAAGACGGAAGGAAAGGAAGGAGGGAAGAAAGGAAGGAAGGACAGGAGGGAAGAAATAGGGAAGGAAAGGAAGGAAGAAAGGAGGATGGAAGGGAGGGAGGAAGAAGGAAGGGAGGGAGGGAGGGAGGGAGGGAGGAAGAAGGGAGGAAGAAGGAAGGAAAGGAGGAAGAAGGAAGGAAAGGAGGAAGAAAGGAAGGGAAGGAGGGAGGAAGAAGGAAGGAAAGGAGGGAGGGA
>NC_070582.1:1817769-1821396 GCF_027409825.1 Scomber japonicus | reverse complement strand
CCTTCCTTCCTACCTTCCTTCCTTGTGTCTCTCATGGCTGTGTCCCAAATCACTCATTCACTGCTCCCTGTATAATAAACACGACATAATTCACTCATTCATGTCATGAACTCTACTTTTTTTGTTCCATTGTGGATTGAGGAGAGGAAGGAGAGGGGAAGTAGAAAGGAAGAAGGAGAGAAGAGGGAAGGAGAGAGGAGGGAAGGAGAGAGGAGGGAAGGAGGAGAGAGGAGGGAAGGATGAGAGAGGGAAGAGGGAGGGAAGAGAGAGAGGAGGGAAGGAGAGGGGAGGGAAGGAGGAGAGAGGAAAGCGGAAGGAGGAGAGAGGAAGGAGGGAGGAGAAGGAAGCAGGGAGGGAAGAGAGAGGAAGGAGGAGAGATGAGGGAAGCAGGGAGGGAGGAGAGAGGAAGGAGGAGAGAGGAAGGAAGGAGAGAGGCAATTACCTATGAAGGATCTATCCATCCATCTATAGTATGTATCCATCTATCCATCTATCCACCCATCTGTCCTTCCTTCCTCCCTTTCTTACTTCCATCTTCCCTTCCTGTCTTCTCTTCCTTCCTCCCTTCCTTCCTGTCTTCCTTCCTGTCTTCTCTTCCTTCCTTCCTTCCTTCCTTCCTGTCTTCTTTACTTCCTTCCTTCCTTCCTGTCTTCTTTTCCTTCCTTCCTTCTTTCATTCCTTCTTCCCTATCTTTCCTCCCTCCTTCCCTCCCTTCCTTCCTTCCTGTCTTCTCTTCCTTCCTTCCTTCCTTCCGTCCTGTCTTCTCTTCCTTCCTTCCTTCCTTCTTCTCTCCCTCCGACCTTCCTTCCTTCTTTCCTCTGTCGTTCCTTCCTTTCCTTCCTCCCTTCCGTCTTCCTCCCTTCCTTCCTTCTTCCCTCATTTCCTTCCTTCTTCCTTCTTCCTCCCTTCCATCTGTCCTTCCTTCCTCCCTTTCTTACTTCCATCTTCCCTTCCTGTCTTCTCTTCCGTCCTCCCTTCCTTCCTTCTTTCTTCTCTGCCTTCCGTCCTTCCTTCCTGTCTTCTTTTCCTTCCTTCCTTCTTTCATTCCTTCTTCCCTATCTTTCCTCCCTCCCTCCCTTCCTTCCTTCCTGTCTTCTCTTCCTCCCTCCCTTCCTTCCTTCCTGTCTTCTCTTCCTCCCTCCCTTCCTTCCTTCGTTCCTTCTTTCTTCTCTGCCTTCCGTCCTTCCTTCCTTCCTTCCTTCCTGTCTTCTCTGCCTTCCGTCCTTCCTTCCTGTCTTCTCTTCCTTCCTTCCTTCCTTCCTTCCTGTCTTCTCTGCCTTCCGTCCTTCCTTCCTGTCTTCTTTTCCTTCCTTCCTTCTTTCATTCCTTCTTCCCTATCTTTCCTCCCTCCCTCCCTTCCTTCCTTCCTGTCTTCTCTTCCTTCCTTCCGTCCTGTCTTCTCTTCCTTCCTTCCTTCTTCTCTCCCTCCGACCTTCCTTCCTTCTTTCCTTCCTTTCCTTCCTCCCTTCCGTCTTCCTCCCTTCCTTCCTTCTTCCCTCATTTCCTTCCTTCTTCCTTCTTCCTCCCTTCCTTCCTTCTTTCCTTCCTAGTGTCTCTCTGCTGTTTGCTGCTCAGGTTGAGAACAGAAGTTTTATGACGACTTCTTATCTGAAACTTAACTTTATCTCTTTTTTCTTTTTTAATATCAAACATACTTTTATTATCTTTATTATCTTCTATGTTAAGTACGTGTTTCATCTTACATACAGATTATTATTCTTATTAAAGACCTTTACAAAGATATTTGACCTGTTGAAATAAAGTTGAGATTCATTATGGAGCCAGAGAGGCACGACTATCTATCCATCTGTCCTTCCTTCCTCTTCCTCCCTTTCTTACTTCCATCTTCCCTTCCTGTCTTCTCTTCCTTCCTCCCTTCCTTCCTTCCTGTCTTCTCTTCTTTCCTCCCTTCCTTCCTTTGTTCCTTCTTTCTTCTCTGCCTTCCGTCCTTCCTTCCTGTCTTCTTTTCCTTCCTTCCTTCTTTCATTCCTTCTTCCCTTTCTTACTTCCATCTTCCCTTCCTGTCTTCTCTTCCTTCCTCCCTTCCTTCCTTCTTCCCTTTCTTACTTCCATCTTCCCTTCCTGTCTTCTCTTCCTTCCTCCCTCCCTTCCTTCGTTCCTTCTTTCTTCTCTGCCTTCCGTCCTTCCTTCCTTCCTTCCTTCCTTCCTGTCTTCTCTTCCTTCCTCCCTTCCTTCCTTCCTTCCTTCCTGTCTTCTCTGCCTTCCGTCCTTCCTTCCTGTCTTCTTTTCCTTCCTTCCTTCTTTCATTCCTTCTTCCCTATCTTTCCTCCCTCCCTCCCTTCCTTCCTTCCTGTCTTCTCTTCCTTCCTTCCTTCCTTCCTTCCTTCTGTCCTGTCTTCTCTTCCTTCCTTCCTTCCTTCCTTCCTTCCTGTCTTCTCTTCCTTCCTTCCTGCTTCTCTTTCTTCCTCCTTCTCTTCCTTCCTTCCTAGTGTCTCTCTGCTGTTTGCTGCTCAGGTTGAGAACAGAAGGTTTATCACGACTTCTTATCTGAAACTTAACTTTATCTTTTTTTCTTTTAATATCAAACATCCTTTTATTATCTTTATTATCTTCTATGTTAAGTACGTGCTGCATCTTACATACAGATTATTATTCTTATTAAAGACCTTTACAAAGATATTTGACCTGTTGAAATAAAGTTGAGATTCATTATGAAGCCAGAGAGGCACGACTATCTATCCATCTGTCCTTCCTTCCTCCCTTTCTTACTTCCATCTTCCCTTCCTGTCTTCTCTTCCTTCCTCCCTTCCTTCCTTCGTTCCTTCTTTCTTCTCTGCCTTCCTTCCTCCCTTCCTTCCTTCGTTCTTTCTTTCTTCTCTGCCTTCCGTCCTTCCTTCCTGTCTTCTTTTCCTTCCTTCCTTCTTTCATTCCTTCTTCCCTAACTTACCTCCCTCCCTCCCTTCCTTCCTTCCTGTCTTCTCTTCCTTCCTTCCTTCCTTCTTCTCTCCCTCCGACCTTCCTTCCTTCATTCCTCTGTCGTTCCTTCCTTTCCTTCCTCCCTTCTGTCTTCCTCCCTTCCTTCTGTCCTCCCTTCCTTCCTTCTTCCCTCATTTCCTTCCTTCTTCCTCCCTTCCTTCTGTCCTTCCCTCCTTCCTTCCTCCCTACATGTTTCACTTTGTGCAGCAGCTGCTCAGGTTGAGAACAGAAGTTTTATCACGACTTCTTATCTGAAACTTAACTTTATCTTTTTTTCTTTTAATATCAAACATCCTTTTATTATCTTTATTATCTTCTATGTTAAGTACGTGCTGCATCTTACATACAGATTATTATTCTTATTAAAGACCTTTACAAAGATATTTGACCTGTTGAAATAAAGTTGGGATTCATTATGGAGCCAGAGAGGCACGACTGTGTTTTAGTTCATCTGTATAAGAGCGATAAAAGTTTAATTAATCAGTGTTACAAAGCTTCACGTTTCCCGCTACACCTTTTTTTTCTGAGGGGGAAGAAATAAATATATCTCTCAGTATGTTTACTCTCATCAAGGTTTCATAAAACACTGAAATATACATGCTTGGAAAAAGGGTCAGGACTCCTTTTACAGCTCCTAAACCTCAACAGAGATAAGAGTTAACCCTCCTATTGTCCTCAAGTCGAGGAAAG
>NC_070582.1:1787769-1815269 GCF_027409825.1 Scomber japonicus | reverse complement strand
CTTCCTCCCTCTGTCGTTCCTCCCTCCTTTCCTTCCTTCTTCCTCCCTTCCTTCCTCCCTCCCTCCCTCCCTCCTATCCTTCTTTCCTTCCTCCCTTCCTTCGTTCCTTCCTCCCTCCCTTCCTTCCTTGACTCGAGGACAACAGGAGGGTTAAAGGAAGCTCACCCATCAGAAGTGAGAGTGTCGAGAGAAGTTCAATCCTGCTGAAGTTAAAGCTGCAGTTCCTCCAATGACCACTAGGTGTCACTACAAGAAAACTGACTTCAACGTCTGTCAGTGATCCCCGTGATCTGTGTCACCAAATTGACCCCATCTCTTTTGACTGTTCCTCACTTCCTTCCTTCTTTCCTTCCTCTCTCTTTCCTCCCTTCTTTCCTTCCTCTCTCTTTCCTCCCTTCCTTTTTTCCTTCCTCCTCCCTTCTTTCCTTCCTCCTCCCTTCTTTCCTTCCTCTCTTTCCTCCCTTCCTTCTTCTTCCTTCCTTCCTACCTCCCTTCCATCCTTCCTTACTCCTTTCCTTCCTTCTTCCTTCCTCCCTTCCTACCTTCCATCCTTCCTTCCTTCCTTCCTTACTCCTTTCCTTCCTTCCATCCTTTCCTCCTTTCCTTCCTTTCTTTCGTCCCTCCCTCCTACCTTCCTTCCTTCTTTCTTTCCTCCATCCTTCCTTCCTCCCTCCCTTCCTTCTTTCCTCCCTCCCTTTCTCCATCCTTCCTTCCTTCCTTCCTCCTTTCTTTCCTTTCCTTCCTTCTCCCTCCTTTCCTTCTTTCTTCCTCCCTCCCTTCCATCCTTCCTTCCTTGACTCGAGGACAACAGGAGGTCTTCAGGACAAATTACAGAGCAGAGAAGTTCAATCCTGCTGAAGTTAAAGCTGCAGTTCCTCCAATGACCACTAGATGTCACTACAAGAAAACTCACTTCCTCCTTCCCTGCTTCTCTTTCCTCCCTTCCTTCTTTCCTTCCTCCACCCCCTTTCTTCCTTCTTTCCTCTTTCCTTTCTTCCTTCTTTCCTCTTTCCTTTCTTCCTCCGTTCCTTCTTTCCTTTCTTCCTCTCTCCCTCCCTCCTTCATTCCTCCCTCCTACCTTCCTTCCTTCTTTCCTCTGTCATTCCTTCCTTTCCTTCCTACCTCCTCCCTCCCTTCCATCTTCTCCCCCCCCCCCTTTCCTTCCTTCTTCCTCCCTTCCTTCTGTTCTTCCCTCCTTTCCTTCCTCTTTTCCTTCTGTCCTTTCCTTCCTTCGTAACTATATAATTTCCAGTAAAGCTGGTATCACAATAACAGAGCTGCAACTAATCAATCAATCAATATTTATCTATATATAGCACCTAATCACAATGAAAGTCATCGTAAGGGAGAGTAATCTGTTTGGTCCAAAAAACGTCAGAAAATAGTGAATAACGTTTCTCAATCCAAAAATATTCAGTTTCCTGTCACAGACGACTAAAAGACACCACAAAATATTCACATTTTAGGAGCTGGAATCAGAGAATTTGGACTTTTTTTATTTTTAAATGACTGAAAATGATTGCTTATCATTTATTCCTGGAGATGAATGTCACAGTTCATACTAGGTAACTGTATTAATTGAGCTCCAGAGTACAATTAGCAAATATATGAGCAGAAAAGCAATCCCACTTTAACGATGAGTGGGCAGAGAGGTGAACAGCTGTTGAGACGCAGACACGGAGCTGAATATACTAGAAAGAGAGATCACATGACTCCCATCCTGGCTTCTCCTCACCTTCAAAGCTCTCAATGATCAGGCTCCATCATATCTTAAAGAGCTCATAGAACCTTATGAACCTACTAGAACACTGTGCTCCCAGCTCATAGAACCTTATGAACCTACTAGAACACTGCGCTCCCAGCTCATAGAACCTTATGAACCTACTAGAACACTGTGCTCCCAGCTCATAGAACCTTATGAACCTACTAGAACACTGTGCTCCCAGCTCATAGAACCTTATGAACCTACTAGAACACTGTGCTCCCAGCTCATAGAACCTTATGAACCTACTAGAACACTGTGCTCCCAGCTCATAGAACCTTATGAACCTACTAGAACACTGTGCTCTCAGCTCATAGAACCTTATGTACCTACTAGAACACTGTGCTCCCAGCTCATAGAACCTTATGAACCTACTAGAACACTGTGCTCTCAGCTCATAGAACCTTATGAACCTACTAGAACACTGTGCTCCCAGCTCATAGAACCTTATGAACCTACTAGAACACTGCGCTCCCAGCTCATAGAACCTTATGAACCTACTAGAACACTGTACTCCCAGCTCATAGAACCTTATGAACCTACTAGAACACTGCGCTCCCAGCTCATAGAACCTTATGAACCTACTAGAACACTGCGCTCCCAGCTCATAGAACCTTATGAACCTACTAGAACACTGCGCTCCCAGCTCATAGAACCTTATGAACCTACTAGAACACTGTGCTCCCAGCTCATAGAACCTTATGAACCTACTAGAACACTGCGCTCCCAGCTCATAGAACCTTATGAACCTACTAGAACACTGCGCTCCCAGCTCGTAGAACCTTATGAACCTACTAGAACACTGTGCTCCCAGCTCATAGAACCTTATGAACCTACTAGAACACTGTGCTCCCAGCTCATAGAACCTTATGAACCTACTAGAACACTGTGCTCTCAGCTCATAGAACCTTATGTACCTACTAGAACACTGTGCTCCCAGCTCATAGAACCTTATGAACCTACTAGAACACTGTGCTCTCAGCTCATAGAACCTTATGAACCTACTAGAACACTGTGCTCCCAGCTCATAGAACCTTATGAACCTACTAGAACACTGCGCTCCCAGCTCATAGAACCTTATGAACCTACTAGAACACTGTGCTCCCAGCTCATAGAACCTTATGAACCTACTAGAACACTGCGCTCCCAGCTCATAGAACCTTATGAACCTACTAGAACACTGCGCTCCCAGCTCATAGAACCTTATGAACCTACTAGAACACTGCGCTCCCAGCTCATAGAACCTTATGAACCTACTAGAACACTGCGCTCCCAGCTCATAGAACCTTATGAACCTACTAGAACACTGCGCTCCCAGCATGCAGGCCTACTTGTGGTTCCTAGTATCTCTAAAAGCAGAACAGGAGGCAGAGCCTTCAGTTCTCAGGTTCCTCTCCTGTGGAACCATCTTGCAGATTGGTTCCGGGGGGCAGACACCCTCTCTACGTTTAAGAGTAGGCTTCAAACGTTCCTTTGTGATAAAGCTTATCGTTAGGGTTCTTAGAGCTCTTAGCTTATGCTGCTATAGGCTTAGACTGCCGGGGGACTCCCATGATGCACTGGGCTCCTCTCTCCTCCTCCCTCCCTCTCTCTATCCATCCATCTATCCTCTCTCCTCCTCCCTCTCTCTCTCTCTATCCATCCATCTATCCTCTCTCCTCCTCCCTCTCTCTCACTATCCATCCATCTATCCTCTCTCCTCCTCCCTCTCTCTCTCTATCCATCCATCTATATCCATTAACATTCATGTTCTATTAATGCTTCAATAAGCTAAACTTCTTCCCCGGAGTTGTCTGTGCTTTCTGGTCTCACAGGTAATCTGGGCCTGGAGACGTCCGGATGACAGATTCCAGTCCCGGACCTTCAATGTGCTTCTCTCCTTTATCCTTCCTCTCTCTCTCTCTCTCTCCTCTCCTTCCTCTCTGCTCCTCACTCTCTCCTCTCCTTCCTCTCTCTCCTCTCTACTCCAACCCGTCGAGGCAGATGTTCTCCCACTCTGAGTCTGGTTCTGAGGGTTCTTCCTGTTAAAGGGAGTTTTTTCTCTCCACTGTGTCTCATGTGGGAATGTTGAGTCTCTTTAAAGTTGAAACCTGAAGAGTTCGGTTTAGAACCTGCTCTACGTGGAAAGAGCCTTGAGATGTTGTGATTTGGCGCTTTATAAATAAAGATTGATTGATAGATATACGTATGCTGGTTCATGCCTTTTGTTTTTATGAGCTTTAAATTGACTCGTTAGAGATTTATCAGATTTATCCAAAGAGGAAACTTTCTCAGGTTCCAGTTTTACCTTCATCGCAGTGAGACGAAGCTCAGCTGTTTGAAAGCTTCACCGAGCAGAAGACAAGCTCATCTGTTAAACTAAACGTAGCGAGACTCCAAGAAGAGATGAAAGACGGGGGGGGGGAATTGAACGAGGTTTGCTTACTGGGCAGAAATGTGATGAGCAGAGGCGTCTAAAAAAAAAAAAAAAGTGACAATCAAAGATAAAACGGCTCCGAACAGCCTGAAGCCGAAGAGACAAGTGGAACCTTCAGAGCTGATAACAGCAACAGAGAAGATAAGCTGTTTAATTTGAGCCTGTGTTAAAATGGCTCCCAGAGAATCAGTTAAAAAAGAAATCATCCGTCAGAGTTAGCGGAGAGCTGAAGTCGGTTTAGTCACGCTGAGGAGTTACTCAGTCCTGCAGCGGAGGAGAAAAACTCTGAAAACCCAACAAAGAGCCCGAGATACAGATGAGCTCGTTACTCTGATACCTTCTGCTTCTGTAACGAGGTGTTTGACATATCACAATGTATCGTATCGTAATGTATCGTAAATGTATCGTAATGTAATGTATCGTAAATGTATCGTATCCTAATGTATTTTATCGTAATGTATCGTATCATATTGTAGCATAATATATCATAATGTATCATAATGTATCGTATCATATTGTAACGTAATGTATCGTGATGTATCGCATTGTATCGTAATGTATCGTAATATATCGTAATATATCGCATTGTAATGTATCGTATCGTAATGTATCGTAATGTATTTAATCGTAATGTATTTAATCGTAATGTATCGTAATGTATTTAATCGTAATGTATCGTATCGTAATGTATTGTAATGTATCGTATCGTAATGTATCATATTGTATCGCATTGTATCGTAATGTATCGTAATATATCGCATCGTAATGTATCGTATCGTAATGTATCGTAATGTATTTAATCGTAATGTATCGTATCGTAATGTATTGTAATGTATCGTATCGTAATGTATTTAATCGTAATGTATCATAATGTATTTAATCGTAATGTATCGTAATGTATTTAATCGTAATGTATCGTAATGTATTTAATCATAATGTATCGTATCGTAATGTATTGTAATGTATCGTATCGTAATGTATTTTATCGTAATGTATCGTATTGTAATGTATTGTAATGTATCGTACCAAATCATATCGTATAGAAACAAATAAATAACAGCAACAGAGAAGATAAGCTGTTTAATTTGAGCCTGTGTTAAAATGGCTCCCAGAGAATCAGTTAAAAAAGAAATCATCCGTCAGAGTTAGCGGAGAGCTGAAGTTGGTTTAGTCACGCTGAGGAGTTACTCAGTCCTGCAGCGGAGGAGAAAAACTCTGAAAACCCAACAAAGAGCCCAAGATACAGATGAGCTCGTTACTCTGATACCTTCTGCTTCTGTAACGACGTGTTCGATAGAGTTCGTAAACTTACACCAGTTTTGGACGTTGGTGTTGAAGTGGGAAGAGGATCACCAAATGTCTAATATATAAACATGAGATGATTCGTGAATATTCCTGAACAGCAGCTCCATAGAAACATTTTTAATTGAGATGTTTTGCCTGGAAACCTCATCCTAATGTATCGTATCCTACAGGCGGGGAGTTCAGGTCCTCTGAAATGAGGCCAACCAGGAAGTAACTTAGAGCTGCATTCTATCAAAAGGCCACCAGGGGGCGACCGTCTCTATACAAGTCAATGGAGAATTCACCAACTTCTCACTTGATTTCTAACCTCAGTAAACGTTTTCAAAATGTGTTAATGGTCTCAATCGCTAGTTTAAAGCCTTCTTCAATGCAGTATGATGTTCATTTGGGACATTTTGGCCTCCCTGATTTTATATGTGACGATAAAGCAGGGTATGCATTAGGGCGTGGCTACGTCCTGATTGACAGGTTGATTGACCAATGTCCTTGAGATCCAGCCCTCGTAACCATAGCAACCTCCCCGCTCCATCCATAATGTATTGTATCAAATCTTATCGTATATAAACAAATCCTGACAGCCCAAAATACAGATGAACACGTTACTCTGATACCTTCTGCTTCTGTAATGAGGTGTTTGGGGAGTTCGTAAACTTCCACCAGTTTTGGACGTTGCTGTGGGATAATTTATAGAGGAGGAAGGAAGGACGGACAGAAGGAAGGATAGAAGGAAGAAAGGAACATGAGGCCCGCCGAGGGGTCCAATCCGGCCCACTTTCCTTCCTGTCTTCTTTTCCTTCCTTCCCTCCTGTCATCTGTCCTTCTTTCCTTCCTCCCTTTCTTACTTCTTTCCTTCCTCCCTTTCTTACTTCTTTCCTTCTTTGTTTCCTTCCCTCAGTCCATCCTTTCCTTCCATCTTTCCTTCATCTTCTTTTCCTTCCTTCCTTCCTTCCTTCCTTCCATCCATCTTTCCTTTCTTCCTTGTCTACTTTTCCTTTCCTTCATAATCCTCTTTCCTTCCTTCCTTCCTCCCTGTCATCTTTCCTTCCTTCATCTTTTTTTTTTCTTCCTTCCTTCCATCTTTCCTTCCTTCATTCCTTCTTCCCTGTCATCTCTCCTTCCTGTTTTTTCCAACCTTTCCATTCTTTTCTTTCTTCCCTCCTCACTTACTTCTTTCCTTCTTTGTTTCCTTATAAATATAAACGTGAGATGATTCGTGAATGTTCCTGAACAACAGCTCCATAGAAACATTTTTAACACAGTAATCGTTAAAGTGTTTGTAGAAAGTAATAAAAGACAACACCTGCAGCATATACAGCTAATAATCTGTGAAGCACACACACACACACACACACACACACACACACACACCCCCACACACACACACACACACACACACACACACACACACACACACACACACACACACACACGCACACACACACACACACACACACACACGTGCTGGTTTGCTGAGTGATGGACGAACAGTCAGCTGATGAGAGCAGACTGTGTGAGCGTCGTTATCTGGCTGCCGTTAATTAGACTGAGTGTAATTAACAGGAAGACAAAGTGAAGCTCCGCAGTGTGATGATAAAAGTTTGCTGCTACGTGACGCTGCACTGCCTCTGTGTTATAAAAGGAAGGAGGGAAGGAAGGAAGGAAGGAAGGAGAAGGAAGGAGGGACGGTAGGAAGGAAAAGAAGGGGAAGGAAAATATGGATGGAAGGAAGGAAGGAAAAGAGGGAAGGAAGAAGGGAAAGAAGGAACAAAGGAAGTGAAGAAAGACAGAAGGAAGGAAGGAGGGAGGGAAGGAAGGAAGGAAGGAAAAGAGGGAAGGAAGAAGGGAAAGAAGGAACAAAGGAAGTGAAGAAGGGAAGGAGGGAGGGAAGGAAGGAACAAAGGAAGTGAAGAAAGACAGAAGGAAGGAAGGAGGGAGGGAAGGAAGGAAGGAAAAGAGGGAAGGAAGAAGGTAAAGAAGGAACAAAGGAAGTGAAGAAGGGAAGGAGGGAGGGAAGGAAGGAAGGAACAAAGGAAGTGAAGAAAGACAGAAGGAAGGAAGGAGGGAGGGAAGGAAGAAGGGAAAGAAGGAACAAAGGAAGTGAAGAAAGACAGAAGGAAGGAAGGAAGGAAGGAACAAAGGAAGTGAAGAAAGACAGAAGGAAGGAAGGAGGGAGGGAAGGAAGAAGGGAAAGAAGGAACAAAGGAAGTGAAGAAAGACAGAAGGAAGGAAGGAAAAGAGGGAAGGAAGAAGGGAAAGAAGGAACAAAGGAAGTGAAGAAGGGAAGGAGGGAGGGAAGGAAGGAAGGAACAAAGGAAGTGAAGAAAGACAGAAGGAAGGAAGGAGGGAGGGAAGGAAGAAGGGAAAGAAGGAACAAAGGAAGTGAAGAAAGACAGAAGGAAGGAAGGAGGAAGGGAAGGAAGAAGGGAAAGAAGGAACAAAGGAAGTGAAGAAAGACAGAAGGAATATATATATTTTTTTACATATATATAAAAAAATATATATATATAATTAGATGTGTGAGGATAATATAATACCTCTGATAACAAATGAAATGTAAATGGAGGATGGTGGTCGAGCAATAAGAACTATGTGGAAAGGTTCATTATTTTATGTCCTTGCTCACAAATTAGGAGGATAAAAACAAACATGCCTCGTTTCCTGCATGTAAAGTAGTTTTTATGAGCTCTTAATGCTTCGGTCAGTGGTGCAGGTGGACGTTATGATTGTGTGATTTTATGAGGTTTGCACAGCGGCCATTAAAGCACCAATCACAGGTGCATTCATGAGCATCATACTGAGTAATTAGGGTCGACTCCTGAGTGATTCATTTCATCCTGCCGTTGTTCACACAGCTTGTATAAAGGTTGAGATACGAGCCTCAAACTGATCATTGATTAACATTAGTGAGATATGAAGCTGACGGCGGTTTAAAGGTTGATGTGATGAATTAATGGACGCTGTCGGTGAAAACACACTTCTTCTCGTTCCCCCGTTAGCTTCATTAGCAGCCGAGCTAACGAGCTAACAGGTGGAGCAAAGGGAGATAATTGATATGAAAACAGACAATTAAAGGACAGGCTTTATCCATTTATGGCTAATTGTGAGAGTGGCTGGCTTCTGGCTTTGTGGAGACACTCAGTGATAGTCATTAATCTGCAGAGTGGCCCTGTGTGTGTGTGTGTGTGTGTGTGTGTGTGTGTGTGTGTGTGTTACTTTGTCTCAGATACACAAAATACCCACCTGCACACATCAGGGAAAATAACCCTCATTACCGTTGTACAATAATATTGGTATGTTTAATTCTGGTACATTCATGTGTGTGTGTATGTGTCTGTGTGTGTGTGTGTGTCTGCGTGCGTGTGTGTGTCTGCGTGTGTGAGTGTGTGAGTGTGTGTGTGTGTCCCTTGTTATTGATAATAGGCCCACTGCTACTTCCTTGTTTTGGGCCAACGTCCGAGTTAGTAAGTATGAAAATATGTAAGTATTAGGAGTGCAACGGTACGGTCCCTACCTCGGTTTCTGGGCCACGGTTTCGGGTTTGGGTTCAATACATGTTTTGTGCAAAGAGAACAACTTTTTTTCTCCCAGAATGATCTCTTTATTTTGCTTGTCAGCTAAAACTGCATTTCACAGTGTAGCGGCTAAGCCTAACACTTAAAGCCACTGAGGGGCTGCATAGACAGGCTAAAAAGTAATCGACACGCTGGCTACTGCACTATTATAACTTGTGTCTAATGAAACATACAGCTTCCGGATTTGCTTCTTCATTTGATGCGTTCTTTATTTCTCACTGTTTCAATGATCTTCAATATTATGCAAGTATTCATTGCCAGTGCATATAAAGTCCAGTCAGCTGTGTCACACACAACAAACAAACATGACAGAGCCCGGAGCGGTCGAAGAACTGTGTGCTGATCCGTCTAGCAAAACCTGACACCTGACAGAAAGTTCCCACCTATAAAGAAATGTACACCCAACACCATGAGGACACCTACTGGCCCATGAGGACACACATTCACATAGAAATGGCTCCTACACACAGTAAACTATCACAGTATCACTGGTGTCCTGAATAATATAACACTTTCCTTTCAAGTTAACATTTACCCAACACACTTTCAAATGGTAAACTGCCTCTTATTCCTTCACTACTTGTACTATACAGTATAAAATATGTATAAAACATTACACTTAGTTGGGGGGGGGGGGGGTTGTTCGGTGTCGGTCCGGTGGGGGGATCGGTCGAATAAGCTGCAACACACAGCTGTAAGGACGTTGTGCTCTCATACGTGCTGCATTGATAGTCACACACACATACTAGCTTGCTCGATGCAGATTCCGGTAGATTGTGTCTCATTTGCAGGCGTCAAGGAGCCGCTATCAATATACAGGAGACTCCTGCATGTATTCAACGGCGAAACCGAAATGAACCCACACCGGAGATTTGAATGAAGCCGGTGCTTCTCTCAACTCCTCCGCTAGTGCTGCTGGCCATGCCTCTTTGATTCTGTGTGTGAGATGCACCTTCTGTGTGTGAGCTGCACCTTCTGTGTGTGAGCTGCACCTTGAACCTGCTCCAGCTACAACAGTGTGAGAGAGGGTGAGTGGGTGGAGGCACAACAGTGATTGGACATGAACTCGCAGGGAGGGCTTTTCACCTGCCACCTGGACACACACACACGCACGCACGCACGTACGCACGCACGCACGCACACACACGCACACACACGCACACACACGCGCACACACACACACACACACACACACACACACACACACAGTGGTCTGTAAAGCATCAATGAATTGCAAAACCGAAAACCCGCGGTCCATAAGGTCGTATTATTGCGTGCAGAGCGGACCGAACTCATATTTTACTGAATACTGTTGCATCCCGAGTAAGCATACATGTAAGTATGTAAGTAAGTACGTAAGTATGTAAGTAAGTATATAAGTAAGTATGTAAGTAACTATCTAAGTATGTAAGTATGTAAGTATGTATGTAAGTATGCAAGTAACTATCTAAGTATGTAAGTATATATGTAAGTATGTAAGTATGTATGTAAGTATGCAAGTAACTATCTAAGTATGTAAGTATGTATGTAAGTATGTAAGTAAGTATGTAAGTATGTAAATAAGTATGTAAGTATGTATGTAAGTAAGTAAGTATGTAAATAAGTATGTAAGTAAGTATGTAAGTATGTAAGTATGTAACTAAGTATGTAAGTATGTAAGTAAGTATATATGTAAGTAAGTATGTAAGTATGCAAGTATGTAAGTAAGTATATATGTATGTAAGTACGTAAGTATGTAAGTAAGTATGTACGTATGTAAGTAAGTAAGTATGTATGTCAGTATGTAAGTATGTAAGTAAGTATGTAAGTAAGTAAGTAAGTAAGTATGTATGTAAGTATGTAAGTATGTACGTAAATATATAAATATATCCAGATTGTGAGATTTTGGTCCTAAACTTCTAACAGTAAGAACTGTGAGTCTGTCAGCTGTTAACCTCTGATGTGTCAAACACAGCTATTATCTTTCTGGTCGGCTTCTGTCTGGAAAACATTTTATAAACCTGATGTTTGTCAGATAAAGTCACACTGAACTTCAAACTTCAGTCAGAAAGATGTGATTTCTGCTCCGATGCCGACGGTCGGAGTGGATGTGTGTTTCTGTATTTATAGACTCAGAATTTAATAGATCTGAAATTAATTAGAGCTTCTGTTGATTATCATGTTCCTTCTGTGTAAGAGGATGACAGAGAGGATACACACACACACACACACACACACACACACACACACACACACACACACACACACACACACACACACACACACACACACACACACACACACACACACACACACACACACACACACACACACACAGATCAGAGTACATGCTGGCTTTGTTACCATGACTTCTATTTCATGGTCTTTGTTGGAAGCCCTTTCTTTGTAATTCTGCCTCTCTGAACATTTCTATGACAACCAGGTTTTATATAAAGCTGTTAATCAGAGTCTGAGCGATGTCAACAAGTCAGAGCGGCTCCAACACACACATCAACCTGTAATACTGCATACTACATCACTATAATACTGCATACTACATCACTATAATACTGCATACTACATCACTATAATACTGCATACTACATCACTATAATACTGCAGTACTTTTACTGTAATACTGCATACTACATCACTATAATACTGCAGTACTTTTACTGTAATACTGCATACTACATCACTATAATACTGCAGTACTTTTACTGTAATACTGCATACTACATCACTATAATACTGCAGTACTTTTACTGTAATACTGCATACTACATCACTATAATACTGCAGTACTTTTACTGTAGTAAAGTAACTTCTTCCATTGCTGCTGCTGACGGGTTCAACATGTGACTCCGCACAGAGCTGCTTTTTACAACTTTATCACATGATGTTCAAAGTTCAAAGTTATTAAACTTGTCAGTAAGTGAAGCTCAGACAGTCGTTGCCTCTGAGAGCTGAAATGGCGCAGAAAGATCAGCTGGACCGAGAAACACTCAGCTGTTCGATCTGTCTGGATCTACTGAAGGATCCGGTGGGTCTTCCCTGTGGACACAGCTACTGTATGAGCTGTATTAAAGGATTCTGGGATGGAGAGGATCAGAGCAAGATCTACAGCTGCCCTCAGTGCAGAGAGGCCTTCACACCGAGGCCTGTCCTGAAGAAAAACACCATGTTAGCAGCTTTAGTGGAGCAGCTGAAGAAGACTGGACTCCAAGCTGCTCCTGCTGATCACTGCTATGCTGGACCTGAAGATGTGGCCTGTGATGTCTGCACTGGGAGGAAGCTGAAAGCCTTCAAGTCCTGTCTGCAGTGTCTGGTCTCTTACTGTGAGAATCACCTCCAGCCTCATTACACTGTTGGTCAATTAAAGAAACACAAGCTGGTGGAGCCCTCGGAGAAGCTCCAGGAGAACATCTGCTCTCGTCATGATGAGGTGATGAAGATATTCTGCCGTACAGATAAGAAGTGTATCTGTTATCTGTGCACTATGGAGGATCATAAAGGCCACGACACAGTCCCAGCTGTAGCAGAAAGGACTGAGAGGCAGAGAGAGCTCGAGGTGAGTCGACTAAACATCCAGCAGAGAATCCAGGACAGAGAGAAAGATGTGAAGCTGCTTCAACAGGAGGTGGAGGCCGTCAGTCGCTCTGCTGATAAAGCCGTGGAGGACAGTGAGAAGATCTTCACTCAGCTGATCCGTCTCCTCCAGAAAAGAAGCTCTGATGTGAAGCAGCAGATCAGATCCCAGCAGGAAACTGAAGTGAGTGGAGTCAAAGAGCTTCAGGAGAAGCTGCAGCAGGAGATCACTGAGCTGAAGAGGAAAGACGCTGAACTGAAGCAGCTCTCACACACAGAGGATCACAACCAGTTTCTACACAACTACCCCTCAGTGTCACAACTCAGTGAACCTACAGACTCATCCAGCATCAATATCCGTCCTCTCAGATACTTTGAGGATGTGACAGCAGCTGTGTCAGAGCTCAGAGATAAACTACAGGACATCCTGAGGGACAAATGGACAAACATCTCACTGGCAATGACTGAAGTGAAGGTTTTACTGCCACAACCAGAACCTAAGACCAGAGCTGAGTTCTTAAAATATTCACATGAAATCACTCTGGATCCAAACACAGTAAACACACGGCTGTTATTATCTGAAGGGAACAGAAAAGTAAAATGTACGTTTCAACAACAGTCTTATTCTAGTCACACAGACAGATTCACTAATTATTGTCAGGTCCTGAGTAGAGAGAGTCTGACTGGACGTTGTTACTGGGAGGTGGAGAGGACAGGGACATTAGTTCAAGTAGCAGTCGCATACAAGAATATCAGCAGAGCAGGAAGTGAATCTCTATTTGGACATAATGACAAATCTTGGTCTTTAGATTGTTCCACTAACAGTTATACATTTTGGTTCAACAACATTCAAACTCCCCTCTCAGGTCCTGATTCCTCCAGAGTCGGAGTGTACCTGGATCACAGAGCAGGTATTCTGTCCTTCTACAGCGTCTCTAAAACCATGACTCTCCTCCACAGAGTCCAGACCACATTCACTCAGCCTCTCTATGCTGGACTTTGTGTTGGAGGCACAGCTGAGTTGTGTAAAGTGAAATAGACAGAAGTCATTTCAGACTTCATGTGTCAGATGTTGTAATTCTTCATGTTTTTGTCTCCATGTTTCTGAGCTGCTCAGAGATCACCTGACATGCTAATAGTGATATTCAACACTTCTTTCCACTTTATGTATGTGTCGTTTATATCATCAGTTTCTTTAAATGTGACTTTTTCCTGTGTGTTTTTATCCATAGAGGCTCTCACTGCTCATCACCATGTTTTTAACCTTCACTGACATTTCTTCAGATGAAAATGTGAACTTCTCTTTGTTCTAAATGTTAGTTTCATGTTTGTATTGATGTATTTGTGTCTGTTGTTTCTGAAACAGAGAAAACAGCAGAACTTCCTTCATCACAGATATTTTGTTCTCATCACTTTGTAAATTCATAAAGAAATGTTCAATCAAACTGTAATGATCATGATAATAATCATTAATGATGTTCTTGTACATAGCTGACATTCTGGGTTACACTAACTGACTGTGTGGATGAAGTCAATCTGAACATGAAATCATTGATCACACTTTACTGATTGGATGTGTCAACAATCTGAAGCTTCAATAATCAATAAAGATGATTTTTATCAACAGTGATCAAAGTGTTTTCTTCTCATTCAAAGCTTCTGGAGAAAATGTGAAACTACAATGAGAGTTTATTAGAGACAGTTTTCCTCCTGAAATACTACAAAGTTCACTTAATAATACTGCGTTAGTTTTACTGTAATACTGCATACTACATCACTATAATACTGCAGTACTTTTACTGTAATACTGCGTACTACATCACTATAATACTGCAGTACTTTTACTGTAATACTGCGTACTACATTACTCATAATACTGCAGTACTTTTATTGTAATACTGCATACTACATCACTCATAATACTGCAGTACTTTTACTGTAATACTGCATACTACATCATTATAATACTGCAGTACTTTTACTGTAATACTGCGTACTACATTACTCATAATACTGCAGTGCTTTTACTGTAATACTGCATACTACATCACTATAATACTGCAGTACTTTTACTGTAATACTGCATATTACATCACTATAATACTGCAGTACTGTTACTGTAATACTGCATACTACATCACTCATGATACTGAAGTACTTTTACTGTAATACTGCATATTACATCACTATAATACTGCAGTACTTTTACTGTAATACTGCATACTACATCACTATAATACTGCAGTACTTTTACTGCAGTAAAGTAACTTCTTCCCGTACAGCTGCTGACAGGTTCAATATGTGACTCAGCACAGAGCTGTCAGGCTGGTTTTACAACTTTATCACATGATGTTCAAAGTTCAAAGTTATTAAACTTATCAGGAAGTGAAGCTCAGTCAGTCGTTGCCTCTGAGAGCTGAAATGGCGCAGAGAGATCAGCCGGACCGAGACTCAATCAGCTGTTCGATCTGTCTGGATCTACTGAAGGATCCGGTGACTATTCCCTGTGGACACAACTACTGTATGAGCTGTATTAAAGGATTCTGGGATGGAGAGGATCAGAGCAAGATCTACAGCTGCCCTCAGTGCAGAGAGGCCTTCACACCGAGGCCTGTCCTGAAGAAAAACACCATGTTAGCAGCTTTAGTGGAGCAGCTGAAGAAGACTGGACTCCAAGCTGCTCCTGCTGATCACTGCTATGCTGGACCTGAAGATGTGGCCTGTGATGTCTGCACTGGGAGGAAGCTGAAAGCCTTCAAGTCTTGTCTGCAGTGTCTGGTCTCTTACTGTGAGAATCACCTCCAGCCTCATTACACTGTTGGTCAATTTAAGAAACACAAGCTGGTGGAGCCCTCGGAGAAGCTCCAGGAGAACATCTGCTCTCGTCATGATGAGGTGATGAAGATGTTCTGCCGTACAGATAAGAAGTGTATCTGTTATCTGTGCACTATGGAGGATCATAAAGGCCACGACACAGTCCCAGCTGCAGCAGAAAGGACTGAGAGGCAGAGAGAGCTCGAGGTGAGTCGACTAAACATCCAGCAGAGAATCCAGGACAGAGAGAAAGATGTGAAGCTGCTTCAACAGGAGGTGGAGGCCGTCAGTCGCTCTGCTGATAAAGCAGTGGAGGACAGTGAGAAGATCTTCACTCAGCTGATCCGTCTCCTCCAGAAAAGAAGCTCTGATGTGAAGCAGCAGATCAGATCCCAGCAGGAAACTGAAGTGAGTGGAGTCAAAGAGCTTCAGGAGAAGCTGCAGCAGGAGATCACTGAGCTGAAGAGGAAAGACGCTGAACTGAAGCAGCTCTCACACACAGAGGATCACAACCAGTTTCTACACAACTACCCCTCAGTGTCACAACTCAGTGAACCTACAGACTCATCCAGCATCAATATCCGTCCTCTCAGATACTTTGAGGATGTGACAGCAGCTGTGTCAGAGCTCAGAGATAAACTACAGGACATCCTGAGGGACAAATGGACAAACATCTCACTGGCAGTGACTGAAGTGGACGTTTTACTGTCAGAACCAGAACCCAAGACCAGAGCTGAGTTCTTAAAATATTCACGCGAAATCACTCTGGATCCAAACACAGTACACACAGATCTGTTATTATCTGAAGGGAACAGAAAAGTAGAATGGGCGACAGAAGAACAGTCTTATTCTAGTCACACAGACAGATTCACGGATAGGTGTCAGGTCCTGAGTAGAGAGAGTCTGACTGGACGTTGTTACTGGGAGATGGAGTGGAGAGGATGGGGGGTTCATGTAGCAGTCGCATACAAGAATATCAGCAGAGTAGGACCTGAATCTCGATTTGGACGTAATGACAAATCTTGGTCTTTAGATTGTGACACTAACAGTTATGAATTTTGGTTCAACAACATTGATGCTCCCGTCTCAGGTCCTCGTTCCTCCAGAGTCGGAGTGTACCTGGATCACAGAGCAGGTATTCTGTCCTTCTACAGCGTCTCTGAAACCATTACTCTCCTCCACAGAGTCCAGACCACATTCACTCAGCCTCTCTATGCTGGACTTTTGCTTTATGATGTTGGAGGCACAGCTGAGTTGTGTGAAGTGAAATAGACAGAAGTCATTTCAGACTTCATGTGTCAGATGATGTAATTCTTCATGTTTTTGTCTCCATGTTTCTGAGCTGCTCAGAGAAGAGCTGGTACGCTAATAACGATATTCAACTTTTATTTTACTTTATGTATATATCGTTGATATATTCAGTTTTTCTTGTAATGTGACTTTTTCCTGTGTGTTTTTATCCATGGAGGCTCTCACTGCTCATCACCATGTTTTTAACCTTCACTGACATTTCTTCAGATGAAAATGTGAACTTCTCTTTGTTCTAAATGTTAGTTTCATGTTTGTATTGATGTATTTGTGTCTGTTGTTTCTTAAACAGAGAAAACAGCAGAACTTCCTTCATCACAGATATTTTGTTCTCATCACTTTGTAAATTCATAAAGAAATGTTCAATCAAACTGTAATGATCATGATAATAATCATTAATGATGTTCTTGTACATAGCTGACATTCTGGGTTAAACTAACTGACTGTGTGGATGAAGTCAATCTGAACATGAAATCATTGATCACACTTTACTGATTGGATGTGTCAACAATCTGAAGCTTCAATAATCAATAAAGATGATTTTTATCAACAGTGATCAAAGTGTTTTCTTCTCATTCAAAGCTTCTGGAGAAAATGTGAAACTACAATGAGAGTTTATTAGAGACAGTTTTCCTCCTGAAATACTACAAAGTTCACTTAATAATACTGCAGTACTTTTACTGTAATACTGCATACTACATCACTATAATACTGCAGTACTTTTACTGTAATACTGCATACTACATCACTATAATACTGCAGTACTTTTACTGTAATACTGCATACTACATCACTCATAATACTGCAGTACTTTTACTGTAATACTGCATACTACATCACTCATAATACTGCAGTACTTTTACTGTAATACTGCATACTACATCACTATAATACTGCAGTACTTTTACTGTAATACTGCATACTACATCACTATAATACTGCAGTACTTTTACTGTAATACTGCATACTACATCACTATAATACTGCAGTACTTTTACTGTAATACTGCACACTACATCACTATAATACTGCAGTACTTTTACTGTAATACTGCATACTACATCACTCATAATACTGCAGTACTTTTACTGTAATACTGCACACTACATCACTATAATACTGCAGTACTTTTACTGTAATACTGCATACTACATCACTATAATACTGCAGTACTTTTACTGTAATACTGCATACTACATTACTATAATACTGCAGTACTTTTACTGTAATACTGCAGTACTTTTACTGTAATACTGCATCACAAACTTTGTATTGATGCTAAAATTGAGCATTTTAATGTTAATGATAATAAACAGTAATCCCAAAGAAAACCGTTCTCACTTTGTTGTAATAAAAATAGAAACCGATGACATAATAATGTTTTGATTTGAATCATCTGCAGATATGTAATCTTCTTTATGTACAGAAACAACAGTCTCTTGTTTCTCAGCTTTCTTTTTATAAACTCGGTGACCTGCTTTGAATCAAACGCAGCTGATCATCTGACAAAGAGACGAAGGGCTGACAGAGAAATGACACACAATTACAATTACAGTCTGTCTGCCAGTTACAGCACGGATCAAAAGGATGGAGGGATGGAGGGGTGGAGGGATGGAAGGATGGAGGAGTGGAGGGATGGAGGAATGGAGAGGTGGAGGGATGGAGGGATGGAAGGAGTGGAGGGGTGGAGGGATGGAGACAGAGATTAAGAACTGGCGGCTGCTGGAGCGGCTGCTAATTTGGTAGAAGAATGGAAGGATGGAGGGGTGGAGAGGTGGAGAGATGGAGGGATGGAGGGATGGAAGGATGGAGGAGTGGAAGGATAGAGGGGTGGAGGGATGGAGGGGTGGAGGGGTGGAAGGGTGGAGGGTTGGAGGGATGGAAGGATGGAGGGGTGGAGGCGTGGAGGAGTGGAGGGGTGGAACGATGGAGGGGTGGAGGGATGGAGGGGTGGATGGATGGACAGGTGGAGGGATGGAGAGGTGGAGGGGTGGAGGAGTGGAGGGATATAAGGGTGGAGGGATGGGGGAGTGGAGGGATGGAGGAGTGGAGGGATGGGTGGATGGAGGATGGAGGAGTGGAGGGATGGAGGGATGGAGGGGTGGAGGTGTGGAGGAGTGGAGGGATGGAGGGGTGGAGAGATGGAGGAGTGGATGGATGGAGGGATGGAGGGGTGGAGGAGTGGAGGGGTGGAACGATGGAGGGGTGGAGGAGTGGAGGGATGAATGGGTGGAAGGATGGAGGATGGAGGGGTGGAGGGATGGAGGGATGGAGGAATGGAGACAGAGAGTGAGAACTGGCGGCTGCTGGAGCGGCTGCTAATTTATTAGAACTTCATCTATCGTCCCTTTAAACTAATGAGAGACGACACACACACACACACACATACCTGTCTTAATACCTCGTGGGGACCCTTGACTGGGTGATGTCCTGTGGGTACCAGCCTTTCTAAAAGGGTCCAGAGACGTCATTTTAACTCCTAAATTCATCATAATTCTATTTGAACAAAACAATTACTTGAAATATTAATAACTCTCAGATAAATTTGAAACCTGAATTTTGCCCCCTTCGATGGGACCCGTATTGCTAACGTCTATTAGCATACAGTTGACATCACTGTTGACATCACAGTATAATTCATATTCAGTATTTGAACAAATGTTGGATTGAAACCCTGACCCAGGGGGCTAATCACGAAGCTAATACGCTAATATACACACTTACACATTTTGTCAAGAAAAGGTCCCCGCACTGCAGTACCGTGTGTGAACTCTGGGGTTCACACAAAGTCAGGAAAACCAACCTTGTGGGGACCAGGAGGCTATTCACTATTGATTCCAATGCTCGGTCCCCACAGAGTTGGTGATATGTCAGGTTGTGGTCCCCACCAGGATAGAAAAACAAACAAACACACACACACACACACACACACACACACACACACACACACACACACACACAGGCCAAAATCAATTGAGCTCCTCTACAGCTGAGTTACATTCTGTTTTTAGCCAAAATATCTGAATAAAAGAACCAAACAGACGAATAATGGACTAAACCACAACTAACCAACTCAATAACTAACAGATCAAACTTTAACTGGTCAGTTTTCTTCTTTATCTGTCTGAATATAGAGAAAAAACAGTCATTAATACAAAGGAGGAAGAGTAAAAGCTACTGAGAGGTCTGCTTGGTAAATAATAAAAGAGTAGAGCTGCAACTGATATCAAAGAGTCTGTTCATTCATTTCTCAATCAGCTGATTAGCTGTCAGAAAATAATGAAAAGTGTCAATCACTGTTTATCAAAGCCCAACATGAGCTTCTCAAATGTTAACTGTCACAGAAGATTAAAAAGACTATTCACAATATTCTACAAATGTGACAAAATTCATGAAATAAGATAATTTAGAGGTTTTTTTATCTTCTTAAAAAAAGACTGAAAACAATCAACTGTCAAAACAGCAGAGGAGTAATTTAATAATGGGTGACTAATTGTTTAACCCTTCTGTCGTCCTCGAGTCAAGGAAGGAAGTTAGGAAGAAGAAGGAAGGAAGGAAAGGAGGGAGGAAGGAAGGGAGGGAGGAGGAAGGAATGAAAGGAGAAAGAAGGAAGGAAGGAAAGGAGGAAGGAAGGAAAGGAGGGAGGGAAGGAATGAAGGTTGGAGGGAGGGAGGAGAAGGAAGGAGGGAGGGTGAGAAGGAAGGAGGGAGGGAGGGAGGAAAGAAGGAAGGAGGGAGGGTGGGAAGGAAGGAAGGAGAGAGGGAGGAAAGAAGGAAGGAGGGAGGGTGAGAAGGACAGGAGAAAGGAAGGAGGGAAGGAAAGAAGAACAGAAGAAAGGAAGGGAGGGAGGAACTAAGGAAAGAAGGAAGGAGGGAAGGAAGGAAGGAAATAAGAACAGAAGGAAGTAAGGAAGGAAGGGAGGGAGGAACTAAGGAAGGAAGGAAGGAAGGAGAGAAGGAAAGAAGAATAGAAGGAAGGAAGGGAGGGAGGAACTAAGGAAGGAAGGAAGGAGGGGAGGAAAGAAGAATAGAAGGAAGGAAGGAAGGAACTAAGGAAGGAAGGAAGGAGGGAAGGAAAGAAGAATAGAAGGAAAGGAAGAAGGAAAGGAAGGAAGGAAGGGAGGGAGGAACTAAGGAAGGAAGGAAGGGAGGGAGGAACTAAGGAATGTGACAAAATTTATGAAGATAATTTAGAGGTTTTTTTTCTTCTTAAAAAAAGACTGAAAACAATCAACTGTCAAAACAGCAGAGGAGTAATTTAATAATGGGTGACTAATTGTTTAACCCTCCTGTCGTCCTCGAGTCAAGGAAGTTAGGAAGAAGAAGAAGGAAGGAAAGGAGGGAGGGAGGGAGGGAGGAGAAAGAAGGAAGGAAGGAAAGGAAGAAGGAAGGAAGGAAGGTTGGAGGGAGGGAGAGAGGAAAGAAGGAAGGAGGGAGGGTGAGAAGGAAGGAAGAAGGGAGGGAAGGAAGGAAGGAGGGAGGGAAGGAAGGAAGGAAGGAGGGTGGGAAGGAAGGAAGGAGGGAGGGAGGAAGAACAGAAGGAAGGAAGGGAGGGAGGAACTAAGGAAGGAAGGAAGGAGGGAAGGAAAGAAGAACAGAAGAAAGGAAGGAGGGAAGGAAAGAAGAACAGAAGGAAGGAAGGAAGAAGGGAAGGAAAGAAGAACAGAAGGAAGGAAGGAAGGGAGGGAGGAACTAAGGAAGGAAGGAAGGAGGGAAGGAAAGAAGAACAGAAGGAAGGAAGGAAGGAGGGAAGGAAAGAAAAACAGAAGGAAGGAAGGAAGGGAGGGAGGAACTAAGGAAGGAAGGAAGGAGGGAAGGAAAGAAGAACAGAAGGAAGGGAGGAATTAAGGAAGGGAGGAACTAAGGAAGGAAGGAAGGAAGGAAGGAAGGAAGGAAGGAAAGAAAGAAAGACGGAACAGTCAAAACAGACGGGGTCAATTTAAATAGAGAGAGAGAAATGGAAAGAGTTTAATTTTAGATACTAACTCAGCACACACACACACACACACACACACACACACACACACACACACACACACACACACACACACACACACACACACACACACACACACACACACACACACACACACACACACCAGCTGATCCAAACACCTGGACCCTTCCTTCCATCGCCAGCTGCAGCTCCTCCTCTCTTTTCCTATTTTTATCTCCTTCCATCCGTTTCCATCAGCGGACAGAAGTACACACACATACACACACACACACACACACACACACACACACACACACACACACACACACACACACACACACACACACACACACACACCTCACATCTCTGCAGGTTGTGTGTTTATATCCTCTTCATCATCATCATCCTCTTCCTCTCAGCTGGAGGATGCTCACACACCAAATGACAGAGGAAGCTAAAAATACATCAACCTGAGAGTTCAACTTACACACACATCGATTAGATGGTAGGAAGGAGGGAGGAAGGAAGGAAGGAAGGAGGGGAGGAAGGATGGAAGGTAGGAAGGGAGGAGGGAAGGAAGGAAGGGAGGAGGGAAGGAAGGAGGGAAGAGGAAGGAAGGAAAGGAGGAAGGGAGGAAAGGAGGAAAGGAAGGAAGGAAGAAGGAAGGAAAGAAGGAGGGAAGGAGGGAAAGAAGGAAGGGAGGAAGAAGGAAGGAAGGGAGGAAGGAAAGGAGGGAGGAGGGAGGGAGCAAGGGAGGAAGGAAGGAGGGAAGGAAGGAAGGAAGGAAGGAAGGAAGGAAGGGAGGAAGGAAGGAAGAAGGAAGGAAGGAAGGAAGGAAGAAGGGAGAAAGGAGGGAAGGAGGGAGGAAGGAGGGGAAAAAAGGAAGGATAGGGAGGAAGAAGGAAGGAAGGAAGAGAGAAAGGAAGGAGGTAAGGAAGGAAGGAAGGAAGGAAGGAAGGAAGGACGGAAGGAAAGAAGGAGGAAGGAAGGAAAAGAGGAAGGAAGGAAAGGAGGGAAGAAGGAGAGAAGGAGAAAGGGAAGAAAGAGGAAGGGAGAAAGGAAGGAGGGAAGGGAGAAAAGAAAGAAGGGAGCAAGGAAGAAAGCAAGGAAGGGAAGAAGGAAGGAAAGGAGGAAGGAAGGAAGAGCTCCATATAATGTAATTAAATGGTGAAAAACATTCATCAGTGTTTCCCAAAAGCCTGAGATGACATCATCAAATGTCCAAAACTCAAATATATCAGTTTACTGTCACAGAGGATTAAAAATATTAAAATAAGGAATCAGAAATATTCACATTAAAGAACCTGGAATCAGACACATGGACCTAAAATAATTGGCAACTAATCAATGAATCGACTAATCGTTTCAGTTCTAGCTGTGGATGTTTCCCAAGATACATTTCCCCCCCCCTCAATGGGAAGGATTACCCACAATGCAATGCTCACGTGTTGCGTTTAGTGCCAGTTAAAATGAATAAATGTTTGGACTCATTGCATCAGCACAGATTTCTATGAATAGCCTGATAATGAGGCCAACCAGGAAGTAACTTAGAGCTGCATTCTATCAAAAGGCCACCAGGGGGCGACCGTCTCTATACAAGTCAATGGAGAATTCACCAACTTCTCACTTGATTTCTAACCTCAGTAAACGTTTTCAAAATGTGTTTATGGTCTCAATCGCTAGTTTAAAGCCTTCTTCAATGCAGTATGATGTTCATTTGGGACATTTTGGCCTCCCTGATTTTATATGTGACGATAAAGCAGGGTATGCATTAGGGGGCGGGGCTACGTCCTGATTGACAGGTTGATTGACCAATGTCCTCCAGATCCAGCCCTCGTAACCATAGCAACATCCCCGCTCCGCCCATGGCCCCGCCTCATGCCCATATAAGTAGAATCCGTGTTTTTATTTTTCCCAGCATGCACCTGAAATTTTCAAGATGGCGCTGCCCAGATTCGAAACTATTGGCTTCCGAGCAGCAGTCCACAAACCAATGGGACGTCCATTTCTTTTATACAGTCTGTGATTCAGACATGTGTTCTCCTCCTTCTTTGTCTAAACTCTGAGTCAGTTCATGAATAAGTGGGGGGGGGCTCGTTTGGGATGTGAACCCAGAACCTCTCCGTTTCTCTCTGAGCCACTTCCTGTTTGTCGGCACAGTTTGGCTTTGAGACTTTTCCACCTGCTCTGTTTCTTCCCTCCACTCCTCCATCCCTCCACCCCTCCATCCCTCTCTCCTCATGCTCCTCTGCTTCCCTCCACCCCTCCACCCCTCCATCTCTCCTCATGCTCCTCTGCTTCCTGGAGGTCTGTTTACAGTCTGATCCGAAGCCTCATTGACACCAGAGTGAAGTGAAGTGAAGACTGAAGTCATTCGTCAGTAATAATGTTTAATTGTTGGAGCAGTCGGTTACAATTTGGAGCTCGTTAGAAATGAGAAGCATGTTGTGAGATATTTGTTGAGAAGGCAGCGATGGAGCTATAATGACTCACGACTAATGGCTGTAACCCCCCCCCCCAACCCTAACCCCCCTCCCTCCCCCCAAAGACTAATTTCAGTAATAAAACCAAGCTTTTAATAAATCGCCGTCTCATAAGAGACTAAAGATTGAAGAAGTAAAGAAAAAGAAATCATGGCTCTTTATCAAAAAGATCAAATTGACCCCGTCTGTTTCCTCTGTCCTTCCTTCTTTCTTTCCCTCCTTTCCTCCTTCCTTCCTCCATCCCCCTTTCTTCCTTCCTTCTGTCCTTCCTTCCTCCCTCCTTCCTTCTTTTCTTCCCGCCTTCATTTCCTCCCCTCCATCTTTCCTGTGTCCTTCCTCTTTTCCTTTCTCACTCCTACCAACCTTCCTTCTTTCCTCTGTCCCTCCTTTCTTCCTCCCTCCTTTCCCTCCTCCTCCCTCCTTCTTCCTCCCTCCCCCTTTTTTCCTTCCTTCTGTCCTTCCTCTCTCCCTCCTTCCTTTCTTTCCTCCCTCATGCTGATTATTAATTTTTCATTCCACCTGTCTGTTTTACACTGTGAGCTGCTGCTGGAGGAAAAGATGCAGCCTGATGTTTAGAAAGGAGAGTTTAATTGTTTTTGGGGCTTTAAAGAGAGCGTCCTCGAGTCAAGGAAGGAAGTACAAGAAGATCTCCCTCCGAATCTCCTGTAATTTACAGCCCCAACTTTGTTTGTTAATGATAACAAGAAGAGCACAATAACAAAGGTTTTTATTTTATTATATTTATCCTGATGAATATATGAAACATAACTAGTAGACAAGATAAATGATCAGCAGCCAAACATTAACTGCATTAATTAATTAATCAATTAGAAAGCATCTTACAGCCTCCTGCCTGTATAAGATGAAGTGAGAGCTATGAGTTAACTGTATCTAACAAAGCTGTAGACTGAAGTATGTATCAGGTTGAATCATCAGCAGTCTCGTATACGTTACAGTCATGGTGTAAAGGTTCATTAATATTTGTTGTAAGAATGTAATCAACATTAAAACTACACAGCAGCTGCTCTCTGTGTCTCTTATTGAAACCAGAGTTGAAACCGCAGAGCTCAGAATAAACCACTGATCATGATAAATAAACCACTGCACTGTGTGTGTGTGTGTGTGTGTGTGTGTGTGTGTGTGTGAGAGAGAGAGACTGTGAGTGAGTGTGTGTGTGTGTGTGTGAGAGAGAGAAAGAGAGTGAGTGTGTGAGAGAGAGAGTGTGTGTGTGTGTGTATGTGAGAGAGAGAGAGAGACAGAGAGAGACAGAGAGAGAGAGAGACAGAGAGAGACAGAGAGAGAGAGAGACAGAGAGAGACAGAGAGAGACAGAGAGAGAGACAGAGAGAGAGAGAGAGAGAGAGAGAGAGAGAGAGAGAGAGAGAGAGAGAGAGAGAGAGAGAGAGAGAGAGAGAGACAGAGAGAGAGAGAGACAGAGAGAGAGAGAGTGTGTGTGTGTGTGTGTGTATTCAACAGGAGCTTTCTAGGAACCGTAGTACTACACATCATAGCTGCTCCCTGTAACAGCAGCAGCAGAAGCAGAGGGACTGTAACTCTGAATTTATTATTTCTAAACAAACAGGAGTGTGTGTGTGTGTGTGTATTGTGTGTGTGTGTGTGTGTGTGTGTGTGGAGAAGCTCTGCAGCAACACAATTAGCTGCATCCATCCAACAGATGACTGCTGCTGTCAGCTGCTGCCTCTATAAATCCTGCTGGCTCACAATAAACTGGGAGGAGAGCAGATTGAAATCTAGCTCCTCTCATCTCTGAGCCTTTTCCATCCTATGATTCCACTCCCTCCTCATCCTAGTCTTCATCCTCACGCTGAGTGTACATTTAGAAATACTCCCCTTCCTCCTCACAGGCCCCTCCCCCTTCCTCCTCAGCTCAGTCAAGCTCATATCTCTAGTTTCTAGGTGAGGTATAGCCATGTGAAAGTCACTGTAAAGCTTTTTATATCTAGCTGTGTGGAGTGTAGCTCATGTTTTACTGGTCTCGTGATCATGGTCGTGTGCACGTGGTCGCGTGCACGTCAGCCTCCTCTGGGGGAGGGACATTGGAGGCAGGGCAGGAGTGCAGCGGAGAGGGAGGAGGGGGGATCTGAAAGTTGTACTTCTTCAAATTTGATGCTAAGTCCTCTCTCTGCTCAAAGTTACCAACTGCAGCTTTAACGTGAGATCAAACAACCAGGTGGAGGTGTAGAGGCTTACCTGGCAGGCGTTGTACAGCAGCTGGTGCTCGAACTTGCGGATGCTGAGTATCTGCTGGAACATCTCGTAGAGCTGCTCCTTGCTGAGGATGAGCTCCGACACGGCGCTCAGGTGGGCCCGCTGTGGCTGCCGCCGCATGTCCTCGTCCCCCCTGTAGATGGCGTCGTACTTGGCGATCCAGGAGCTCAGCACGGTCTCTTTGCTCAGGCCGTCGATCTCCGGGAGGCTGCGGACGCGACGCTCGATGTTCTTCTTGAAGACGTCGCGGAAGTCGTTGGCTGAGCAGCCGCCGCTCTGAACCATCCGGGACACGCGCTCGCTCTTCAGGAAGCCCTGCCGAAAAAAACACAAAGAGGACGATGAGTATTTACTGTTAGATTACACTCAGTTCTGTCGGGAGCGTACCTATGTTCCCCGGGTGCTATGTTCCCCGATCGCGGCTAACTCCGCTGTTAGCTCGGCAGCTAACTGGGCTGCTAGCTCAGCTACTAATTCGGCTGCTAGCTCGGCGGCTAATTCGGCTGCTAGCTCGGCGGCTAATTCGGCTGCTAGCTCGGCGGCTAACTCGGTTGCTAGCTCGGCGGCTAACTCATGCTAACTCGGCTGCTAACTCAGCTAACTGGCTAACTGTAGACGGGATCATCCCTATGTTCCCCGGTCACATACAAAGCGGGGAACATAGGACCCGGGGAACATCCCGTTCTGTCCATTTACAGACGTGGATAAATGTGTTGGTACTCTCACAGCTCACTGAAACAATGCTTCATCAAGTTCAAAGCAATCGCCTTTGTCATAGATTCAAGTGTGAGAAGAGATCAAGTTTCGCTTATTCTATGAAGGTATTATAAAATGTCCTTGACAGATTTGTTGGAACAATAAGATTACAGTGATATTTCAATCGTGTAGTCGTCAGTCATTCAGCCGATTCAAATGTCACTCTGCTGTTTGGTTTCATTGAGTTCACCAATCTGAACATGGATCAGAGACAGCAAAGGAAAGAAAGTTTTAGACAAGCACATTAAAAGGTAAAGGCTATAAGATCATCTCCAAGCAGCTTGATGTTTCTTGAAGAGGTTTAAGGAGCATAAGACTGTCTCCGACCTTCCTGGACAGTGTGAACCCATAACC
>NC_070582.1:1743674-1787269 GCF_027409825.1 Scomber japonicus | reverse complement strand
TCTTCTCATTCAAAGCGTGTGGAGAAAATGTGAAACTACAATGAGAGTTTATTAAAGTTCACATAATACGTGAAACTACAATGAGAGTTTATTAAAGTTCACATAATACGGGCGGCTGTGGCTCAGGAGGTAGAGCAGTCGTCCTCCAATTGGAAGATTGGTGGTTCGATTCCCGGCTCCTCCAGTCCACATGTCGATGTGTCCTTGGGCAAGACACTTAACCCCAAATTGCTCCCGTTGCTGTGCCAACGGTGTATGAGTGTGAATGAATGATTAGATTCCCTCCTGATGAGCAGGTTGGCACCCTGCGTGGTAGCTCCTGCCATCAGTGTATGAATGTGTGTGAAAGGGTGAATGATTGTAATGTAAAGCGCTTTGAGGGGTCGCAAAGACTAGAAAGGCGCTATATAAGTACAGTCCAGTCCATAATAATACTGCAGTACTTTTACTGTAATACTGCATACTACATCACTATAATACTACAGTACTTTTACTGTAATACTGCATACTACATCACTATAATACTGCAGTACTTTTACTGTAATACTGCATACTACATCACTATAATACTGCAGTACTTTTACTGTAATACTGCATACTACATCACTATAATACTACAGTACTTTTACTGTAATACTGCATACTACATCACTATAATACTACAGTACTTTTACTGTAATACTGCATACTACATCACTATAATACTGCAGTACTTTTACTGTAATACTGCATACTACATCACTATAATACGGCAGTACTTTTACTGTAATACTGCATACTACATCACTATAATACTGCAGTACTTTTACTGTAATACTGCATACTACATCACTATAATACTGCAGTACTTTTACTATAATACTGCAGTACTTTTACTGTAATACTGCATACTACATCACTATAATACTGCAGTACTTTTACTGTAATACTGCATACTACATCACTATAATACTGCAGTACTTTTACTGTAATACTGCATACTACATCACTATAATACTGCAGTACTTTTACTGTAATACTGCATACTACATCACTATAATACTGCAGTACTTTTACTGTAATACTGCATACTGCATCACAAACTTTGTATTGATGCTAAAATTGAGCATTTTAATGTAAATGATAATAAACTGTAATCCCAAAGAAAACCGTTCTCACTTTGTTGTAATAAAAATAGAAACAGATGACATATTAATGTTTTGATTTGAATCATCTGCCGATATTTAACCGTCTTTATGTACAGAAACAACAGTCTCTTGTTTCTCAGCCTTCTTTTTATAAACTCAGTGACCTGCTTTGAATCAAACGCAGCTGATCATCTGACAAAGAGACGAAGGGCTGACAGAGAAATGACACATAATTACTATTACAGTCTGTCTGCCAGTTACAGCACGGATCAAAAGGATGGAGGGATGGAGGAGTGGAGGGGTGGAGGGATGGAGACAGAGATTAAGAAATGGCGGCTGCTGGAGCGGCTGCTAATTTGGTGGAAGAATGGAAGGATGGAGGGATGGAGGGGTGGAGAGATGGAGGGATGGAGGGATGGAAGGATGGAAGGATGGAGGAGTGGAAGGATAGAGGGCTGGAGGGATGGAGGGGTGGAAGGATGGAGGGTTGGAGGGATGGAGGGGTGGAGGAGTGGAGGAGTGGAGGGGTAGAGGGAGGGATGGAGGGGTGGAGGGATGAAGGGGTGGAAGGATGGAGGATGGAGGGGTGGAGGGGTGGAGGCTGCTAATTTATTAGAGCTTCATCTATCGTCCCTTTAAACTAATGAGAGACGACACACACACACATTCCTGTTTTTAGTACCTTGTGGGGACCCTGACTAGGTGATGACCTGTGGGTACCAGCCTTTCTAAAAGGTCTAGAGACGTCATTTTAATTCATTATAAGTCTATTTGAACAAAACAATGACATGAAATCAATCAATCAATAACTCTCACATAAATATGAAACCTGAATTTTGCCCCCTTCGATGGGACCCGTAACGCTAATGTCTATTAGCATACAATTGACATCACTGTTGACCACAGTATAATTCATATTCAGTATTTGAACAAATGTTGGATTGAAACCTTAACCCAGGGGGCTAATCGCTAAGCTAATATGCTAATACGCTAATATACACACTTAAACACTTTGTCAGGAAGAAGGTCCCCACCATGTGTGAACTTTGGGGTTCACACAAAGTCAGGAAAACCAACCTTGTGGGGACCAGGCCTATCAGGAAGCTGTTTGCCATTGATTCCAACGCTTGTTCCCGATGGGGACCAGGAGTCGGTCCCCACGGTGTTGGTGATATGTCAGGTTGCGGTCCCCACCAGGATAGAAAAACACACACACCCACACACACAGACAGGCCAAAATCAATGGAGCTCCTCTCCAGCTGGGTTACATTCTGTTTTTAGCCAAAATATAAGGAGGAAGGAAGGGAAAGAGGGAGGAAGAAGGAGGGAGAAAGGAAGGAAGGGAGGAAGAAGGAAGGAAGGGAGAGAGGGAGGGAGGAAGACGGAGGGAGAAAGCAAGGAAGGGGGGAAGGAAGGAAAGGAGGAAGAAAGGGAGAGAAGGAGGAAGAAGGAGGGAGAAAGGAATGAAGGGAGGAAGAAACAACCAAACCACAACTAACCAACTCAATAACTAACAGACATCAAACTTTAACTGATCAGTTTTCTTCTTTATCTGTCTGAATATAGAGAAAAATCAGTCATTAATATAAAGGAGGAAGAGTAAAAGCTACTAAGAGGTAAATTTGCTTGGTAAATAATAAAAGAGTAGAGCTGCAACTGATATCAAAGAGTCTGTTCATTCATTCCTCAATCAGCTGATTAGCTGTCAGAAAATAATGAAAAGTGTCAATCACTGTTTATCAAAGCCCAAAATGAGGTTCTCAAATACAAACTGTCACAGAAGATTAAAAAGACTATTCACAATATTCTCAAATGTGACAATATTCATATTTAAAATTCATGAAATAAGATAATTTAGAGGCTTTTTTATCTTCTTAAAAAAAGTCTGAAAACAATCAACTGTCAAAACAGCAGAGGAGTAATTTAATAATGGGTGACTAATTGTTTAACCCTCCTGTCGTCCTCGAGTCAAGGAAGGAAGTTAGGAAGAAGAAGAAGGAAGGAAAGGAGGGAGGAAGGAAGGAGGGAGGGAGGAAAGGAGAAAGAAGGAAGGAAGGAAAGGAAGAAGGAAGGAAAGGAGAAAGGAAGGAAAGGAGGGAAGGAATGAAGGTTGGAGGGAGGGAGGAGAAGGAAGGAGGGAGGGTGAGAAGGAAGGAGGGAGGGAGGGAGGAAAGAAGGAAGGAGGGAGGGTGGGAAGGAAGGAAGGAGAGAGGGAGGAAAGAAGGAAGGAGGGAGGGTGAGAAGGAAGGAGGGAGGGAGGAAAGAAGGACAGAAGAAAGGAAGGAGGGAAGGAAAGAAGAACAGAAGGAAGGAAGGAAGGAAGGAAGGAAGGAAGGAAGGAAGGAAAGAAGAACAGAAGGAAGTAAGGAAGGAAGGGAGGGAGGAAGGAGAGAAGGAAAGAAAAATAGAAGGAAGGAAGGGAAGGAGGAACTAAGGAAGGAAGGAAGGAAGGAGAGAAGGAAAGAAGAATAGAAGGAAGGAAGGGAGGGAGGAACTAAGGAAGGAAGGAAAGAAGGAGGGGAGGAAAGAAGAATAGAAGGAAGGAAGGAAGGAAGGAACTAAGGAAGGAAGGAAGGAGGGAAGGAAAGAAGAATAGAAGGAAGGGAAGAAGGAAGGAAGGAAGGAAGGGAGGGAGGAACTAAGGAAGGAAGGAAGGGAGGGAGGATCTTCTTAATAAAAGACTGAAAACAATCAACTGTCAAAACAGCAGAGGAGTAATTTAATAATGGGTGACTAATTGTTTAACTCTCCTGTCATCCTCGAGTCAAGGAAGGAAGTTAGGAAGAAGAAGGAAGGAAAGGAGGGAGGAAGGAAGGAGGGAGGGAGGAAGGAGAAAGAAGGAAGGAAGGAAAGGAAGAAGGAAGGAAGGAAAGGAGAAAGGAAGGAGGGAGGGAAGGAATGAAGGTTGGAGGGAGGGAGGAGAAGGAAGGAGGGAGGGTGAGAAGGAAGGAGGGAGGGAGGGAGGAAAGAAGGAAGGAGGGGGGGTGGGAAGGAAGGAAGGAGGGAGGGTGGGAAGGAGAAAAGAAGGAAGGAAGGAAGGGAGGGAGGTACTAAGGAACGAAGGAAGGAAGGCGGGAAGGAAAGAAGAACAGAAGGAAAGTAGGAAGGGAGGGAGGAACTAAGGAAGGAAGGGAGGAAGGAAGGAAGGAAAGAAGGAAGGAAGGAAAGAAAGAAAGACGGAACAGTCAAAACAGACGGGGTCAATTTAAATAGAGAGAGAAATGGAAAGAGTTTAATTTTAGATACTAACTCAGCACACACACACACACACACACACACACACACACACACACACACACACACACACACACACACACACACACACACACACACACACACACACACACACACACACACACACACACACACACACACACACACACACACACACACACACACCAGCTGATCCAAACACCTGGACGCTTCCTTCCATCGCCAGCTGCAGCTCCTCCTCTCTTTCCTATTTTTATCTCCTTCCATCCGTTTCCATCAGTGGACAGAAGTACACACACATACACACACACCTCTCACACACATCTCTGCAGGTTGTGTGTTTATATCCTCTTCATCCTCATCATCCTCTTCATCCTCTCAGCTGGAGGATGCTCACACACCAAATGACAGAGGAAGCTAAAAATACATCAACCTGAGAGCTCAACTTCCACACACATGGATTAGATAGTAGGAAGGAGGGAGGAAGGGAGGGAGGAGGGGAGGGAGGAAGGAAGGAGGGAGGAGGGAAGGAAGGAAGGGAGGAGGGAAGGAAGGAGGGAGGAAAGGAGGAAGGGAGGAAAGGAAAGTAGGAGGGAGGAAAGGAGGAAGAAAAGGAAGGAAGGAAGGAAGAAGGGAGAAAGGAAAGAAGGAGGGAAGGAGGGAGGAAGGAGGGGAAAAAAGGAAAGGTGGAAGAAGGAAGGAAGGGAGGAGCAGAAAGGAGGGAAAGGAGGGAGGAAAGAAGGAAGGAGGGAGGAAAGGAGGAAGGGTGGAAAGGAAAGTAGGAGGGAGAAAAGGAGGAAGAAAAGGAAGGAAGGAAGGAAGAAGGGAGAAAGGAAAGAAGGAGGGAAGGAGGGAGGAAGGAGGGGAAAAAAGGAAGGGTGGAAGAAGGAAGGAAGGGAGGAAGGAAGGAGGAAGGAAGGGAGGGAGGGAGGAAGGAGGGGAAAAAAGGAAGGGTGGAAGAAGGAAAGAAGGGAGGAAGGAAGGAGGAAGGAAAGAAGTAGGGAAGAAGGGATGGAGGAAGTACAGATGGAAGGAAAGAAGGAGGGAAGAAGGGAAAGAACTACAACTAATGATTATTCACTTTGGTGCAGAAAGGAAAGAAAGAGAGAAGGAGGGAGGAAAGAAGGAAGGAAAGGAACGAAGGAAGAAAGGTTGAGGGAGGAAAGAAGGAAGGAAGGGAGGAAGGAAAGGAAGGAAGGGCAGAAGAAAGGAAAGGAGGGAAGGGTGAAAGGAAAGACAGAGAGAAGGAGGGAGGGAGGGAGGAAGGAAGGGAGGAAGGAAAGAAAGAGAGAAGGAGGGAGGGAAAAAGGAAGGAAAGGAACGAAGGAAGAAAGGTTGAGGGAGGAAAGAAGGAAGGAAGGAGGGAAGGGAGAAAGGAAAGAGAGATAAGGAGGGAGGGAGGGAGAAAGGAAGGGAGGGAGGAAAGAAAGGAAGGAAGGAAGGAAAGAAGAAAGGAAAGGTAGGAAGGAAGGAAGAAGAAATGAAGAAGGAAGGGAGGGGGAGGAAAGAAAGAGAGAAGGAGGGAGAGAGGAAAGAAGGAAGAGAGGAAGGTAGAGGGGAGGGAAGGAAGGAAGGACAAAGGAAAGAAGGGAGGTAGGTAGGAGTGAGAAAGGAAAGAGGAAGAAGGACACAGGAAAGAAGGAAGAGAAGAAGGTAGAGGGGAGGGAAGGAAGGCAGGAAGAAAATGATGAAATATGTTCATCAGTGTTTCCCAAAAGCCTGAGATGACATCATCAAATGTCCAAAACTCAAATATATCAGTTTACTGTCACAGAGGATTAAAAAGGAAATCAGAAATATTCCCATTAAAGAATCTGGAATCAGACACATGGACCTAAAATAATTGGCAACTAATCAATGAATCCACTAATCGTTTCAGTTCTAGCTGTGGATGTTTCCCAAGATACATTACCCCCCCCTCAATGGGAACGATTACCCACAATGCAATGCTGCATATGTTGCGTTTAGTGCCAGTTAAAATGAATAAATGTTTGGACTCATTGCATCAGCACAGATTTCTATGAATAGCCTGATAATGAGGCCAACCAGGAAGTAACTTAGAGCTGCATTCTATCAAAAGGCCACCAGGGGGCGACCGTCTCTATACAAGTCAATGGAGAATTCACCAACTTCTCACTTGATTTCTAACCTCAGTAAACGTTTTCAAAATGTGTTTATGGTCTCAATCGCTAGTTTAAAGCCTTCTTCAATGCAGTATGATGTTCATTTGGGACATTTTGGCCTCCCTGATTTTATATGTGACGATAAAGCAGGGTATGCATTAGGGGGCGTGGCTACGTCCTGATTGACAGGTTGATTGACCAATGTCCTCCTTTCCTCCCTCCCTTCCTTCCTTCCTCCTTTTCTTCCTTCTTTCCTTTCCTCCCTCCTTTTCTTCCTTCCTTCCTTTCTTCCTTCTTTCCTTTCCTCCCTTCCTCCTTTTCTTCATTCTTTCCTTTCCTCCCTTCCTTCCTCCCTCCTTTTCTTCCTTCTTTCCTTTCCTCCCTTCCTTCCTCCTTACTTTCCTTCCTTCCTTTCCTCCCTTCCTTCCTCCCTCCTTTTCTTCCTTCTTTCCTTTCCTCCTCCCTTCCTTCCTTCTTTCCTCCCTCCCTCCTTCCTTCCATCTTGCCTCATGCCCATATAAGTAGAATCTGTGTTTTTATTTTTCCCAGCATGCACCTGAAATGTTCAAGATGGCGCTGCCTAGATTAGAAACTATTGGCTTCCGAGCAGCAGTCCACAAACCAATGGGTGACGTCACAGATGTTACGTCCATTTCTTTTATACAGTCTGTGATTCAGACATGTGTTCTCCTCCTTCTTTGTCTAAACTCTGAGTCAGTTCATGAATAAGTGGGGGGGGGGGGGGGGGGGGGCTCGTTTGGGATGTGAACCCAGAACCTCTCCGTCTCTCTCTCTGAGCCACTTCCTGTTTGTCTGCACAGTTTGGCTTTGAGACTTTTCCACCTGCTCTCTGTTTCTTCCCTTCACTCCTCCACCCCTCCATCTCTCCTCATGCTCCTCTGCTTCCCTCCACCCCTCCATCTCTCCTCATGCTCCTCTGCTTCCCTCCACCCCTCCATCTCTCCTTGTGCTCCTCTGCTTCCCTCCACCCCTCCATCTCTCCTCATGCTCCTCTGCTTCCCTCCACTCCTCCATCCCTCCATCTCTCCTCATGCTCCTCTGCTTCCCTTCACTCCTCCACCCCTCCATCTCTCCTCATGCTCCTCTGCTTCCCTCCACTCCTCCACCCCTCCATCTCTCCTCATGCTCCTCTGCTTCCCTCCACCCCTCCATCTCTCCTCATGCTCCTCTGCTTCCCTCCACCCCTCCATCTCTCCTCATGCTCCTCTGCTTCCCTCCACTCCTCCATCCCTCCATCTCTCCTCATGCTCCTCTGCTTCCCTTCACTCCTCCACCCCTCCATCTCTCCTCATGCTCCTCTGCTTCCCTCCACTCCTCCACCCCTCCATCTCTCCTCATGCTCCTCTGCTTCCCTCCACCCCTCCATCTCTCCTCATGCTCCTCTGCTTCCCTCCACCCCTCCATCTCTCCTCATGCTCCTCTGCTTCCCTCCACCCCTCCATCTCTCCTCATGCTCCTCTGCTTCCCTCCACTCCTCCATCCCTCCATCTCTCCTCATGCTCCTCTGCTTCCCTTCACTCCTCCACCCCTCCATCTCTCCTCATGCTCCTCTGCTTCCCTCCACTCCTCCACCCCTCCATCTCTCCTCATGCTCCTCTGCTTCCCTCCACCCCTCCATCTCTCCTCATGCTCCTCTGCTTCCCTCCACTCCTCCATCTCTCCTCATGCTCCTCTGCTTCCCTCCACCCCTCCATCTCTCCTTGTGCTCCTCTGCTTCCCTCCACCCCTCCACCTCTCCTCATGCTCCTCTGCTGCCCTCCACCCCTCCTCATGCTCCTCTGCTTCCCTCCACCCCTCCATCTCTCCATCTCTCCTCATGTTCCTCTGCTTCCCTCCACTCCTCCACCCCTCCACCCCTCCATCTCTCCTCATGCTGCTCTGCTTCCTGGAAGTCCGTTTACAGTCTGATCTGAAGCCTCATTGACACCAGAGTGAAGTGCAGACTGAAGTCATTCGTCAGTAATCATGTTTAATTGTTGGAGCAGTCGGTTACAATTTGGAGCTCGTTAGAAATGAGAAGCATGTTGTGAGATATTTGTTGTGAAGCTTTAATGACTCACGACTAATAGCTGTAACCCCCCCTCCCTCCCCCCAAAGACTAATTTCAGTAATAAAACCAAGCTTTTAATAAATCGCCATCTCATAAGAGACTAAAGATTGAAGAAGTAAAGAAAAAGAAATCATGGCTTTTTATCAAAAAGATCAAATTGACCCCGTCTGTTTCCTCTGTCCTTCCTTCTTTCTTTCCTTCATCCTTTCCTCCTTCCTTCTTTTCTTTCCGCCTTCCTTTCCTCCCGTCTACCTTTCTCTCTTCCTTCTTTCCTCTGTCCTTCCTTCCTCCCTCCCTTCTTCCGCTCCTTTCCTTCCTTCTTCCTCCCTCCCTCCCTCCCTCCCTTTCTTCCTTCCTTCTTCCCTTCCTTCTTCCTCCCTCCCTCCTTTCCTTCCTTCCTTCCTTCCTTCTTCCTCCCTCCCTCTCTCCCTTCCTTCTTCCTCCCTCCCTCCCTCTCTCCCTTCCTTCCTTCTTCCCCCCTGCCTTCCTTCCTCCCTCCCTCTCTCCCTTCCTTCTTCCTCCCTCCCTTCCTTCCTTCTTCCTCCCTTCCTTCCTTTCTACCTCCTTCTTCCTCCCTTCTTCCTGCCTTCCTACCTTGACTCGAGGACAACAGGAGGGTTAAAAAAATAAACGCGTTATAGATTGCATTAATCTCCAGTTTATCTTTTTATTCTGCAGGTTAAACTGTATGCTGATTATTAATTTTTCATTCTACCTGTGATCTTTAAATTTTGGCCTTTAAGCTTCAGCAGAGTGAAGACGGCCGACGTTCCTGCAGGAAGAACTACTAACATCAGGAGGTCAAAGGTCAAAAGTAATCCTGCAGCGAGTACAGTTTCTATCAGCAGTCAAAAAGAAACAAAAAGACAAAAAACAACCAAGAAGCGTTGTGATGACGGTTACCTAGGAGACGATGAGCTTTAATGATGATGATGTCAGCTGGAGGTGCACAGATTATTACTCCTGTACAAGATCTGAGGTTTTAAAAAGGAAACTTGTGTCGTTGAACCAGAACAGAGTGTCTGTTTTACACTGTGAGCTGCTGATGGAGGAAAAGATGCAGCCTGATGTTTAGAAAAGGAGAGTTTAATTGTTTTCAGGGGGTTTAAAGAGAACAGTGAGGCCTCCTGTGCTGTTAAATTACTCAAATCTATCTTCACTGTCTCTTTAAGTGATTTGAAATGTTGTGTTTCTGCATCACATCCTGACTGTACAGCTTTCCAGAGGAGAGAAATGTACTTCATGAAAGGCTTGGATTCATTTTCGGAGACAATTTTCCATAGAGTATGTACCAAAAATGTATATCACGGTATTTTTCAAAATAAAAGCGGTTTCACGGTATATGACGGTATTTTTTTTCATGCATAATCTCTACTGGTTGAGAGAGGAACTACTACTCTACTGCAGTAGGGTTAGGGTTAGGATATATATATTTTAGACTCATCTCCCTCGGCTCTCCCGTTTTGTCTTTTCTCCCGGGAATCTCCTGTAATTTACAGCCCCAACTTTGTTTGTTAATGATAACAAGAAGAGCACAATAACAAAGGTTTTTATTTTATTATATTTATCCTGATGAATATATGAAACATAACTAGTAGACAAGATAAATGATCAGCAGCCAAACATTAACTGCATTAATTAATTAACTAATTAATCAATTAGAAAGCATCTTACAGCCTCCTGCCTGTATAAGATGAAGTGAGAGCTATGAGTTAACTGTATCTAACAAAGCTGTAGACTGAAGTAAGTATCAGGTTGAATCATCAGCAGTCTCGTATACGTTACAGTCATGGTGTAAAGGTTCATTAATATTTGTTGTAAGAATGTAATCAACATTAAAACTACACAGCAGCTGCTCTCTGTGAAACCGCAGAGCTCAGAATAAACCACTGCACTGTGTGTGTGTGTGTGTGTGTGTGTGTGTGAGAGAGAGTGTGAGAGAGAGAGAGAGTGTGTGTGTGTGTGTGTGTGTGTGTGTGTGTGTATTCAACAGGAGTTTTCTAGGAACCGTAGTACTACACATCATTGCTGCTCCCTGTAACAGCAGCAGCAGAGGGACTGTAACTCTGAATTTATTATTTCTAAACAAACAGGAGTGTGTGAGAGTGTGTCTTGTGTGTGTGTGTGTGTGTGTGTGTGTGTGTGTGCGTGAGTGTGTGTGGAGAAGCTCTGCAGCGACACAATTAGCTGCATCCATCCAACAGATGACTGCTGCTGTCAGCTGCTGCCTCTATAAATCCTGCTGGCTCACAATAAACTGGGAGGAGAGCAGATTGAAATCTAGCTCCTCTCATCTCTGAGCCTGTTCCATCCTATGATTCCACTCCTTCCTCATCCTAGTCTTCATCCTCAGGCTGAGTGTACATTTAGAAATACTCCCCATCCTCCTCACAGGCCCCTCCCCCTTCCTCCTCACAGGCCCCTCCCCCTTCCTCCTCACAGGCCCCTCCCTCTTCCTCCTCACAGGCCCCTCCCCCTTCCTCCTCACAGGCCCCTCCCTCTTCTTCCTCAGCTCAGTCCAGCTCATATCTCTAGTTTCTAGGTGAGGTATAGCCATGTGAAAGTCACTGTAAAGCTTTTTATATCTAGCTGTGCAGAGTGTAGTTCATGTATTACCGATTGCGTGCACGTGGTCGCGTGCACGTCAGCCTCCTCTGGGGGAGGGGCTTTGGAGGCAGGGCAGGAGTGCAGCGGAGAGGGAGGAGGGGGGATCTGAAAGTTGTACTTCTTCAAATTTGATGCTAAGTCCTCTCTCTGCTCAAAGTTACCAACTGCAGCTTTAACATGAGATCAAACAACCAGGTGGAGGTGTAGAGGCTTACCTGGCAGGCGTTGTACAGCAGCTGGTGCTCGAACTTGCGGATGCTGAGTATCTGCTGGAACATCTCGTAGAGCTGCTCCTTGCTGAGGATGAGCTCCGACACGGCGCTCAGGTGGGCCCGCTGTGGCTGCCGCCGCATGTCCTCGTCCCCCCTGTAGATGGCGTCGTACTTGGCGATCCAGGAGCTCAGCACGGTCTCTTTGCTCAGGCCGTCGATCTCCGGGAGGCTGCGGACGCGACGCTCGATGTTCTTCTTGAAGACGTCCCGGAAGTCGTTGGCCGAGCAGCCGCCGCTCTGAACCATCCGGGACACGCGCTCGCTCTTCAGGAAGCCCTGCCGAAAAAACACAAAGAGGACGATGAGTATTTCCTGTTAGATTACACTCAGTTCTGTCAAGGCATGGACCGGTATGAGATTCTGGAGGTATGATAACCATAAGCAAAAGGTAGAGGAGCCGTCTACGGGGGAGTAGAAGGGACAAAAAGGCTTGCAACATTAAAATGCGATTAAAAAAAATAATGCGTTATAGATTGCATTAATCTAATCGCGATTAAAGTGTTGACGCTGACAGCCCTAGTTATCTTTTGTTGACCTCTTTCATAGTTTGCCTTGGTTTTTGTATAAGATTTCATTTTTGGGGTAAATAAAAACCGTATTCTGTTGAATTTATATTCCTGTGTCCTCATTGCCTCACTGCTCGATCCCTGACACTGAACATGGATCAGAGACAGCAAAGGAAAGACAACGATAGACTCAAACATTAAAGCAGGGGTGTCAAACATGCGGCCCGCGGGCCAGAACCGGCCCGTCTAGGGGTGCAATCCGGCCCACTTTGATTCCATCTGTCCTTCCTCCCTTTCTTCCTTTTGTCCTTCCTCTCTACCTTCCCCTTTTCCTTTATTCGTTCCTTCCTTCCTTCCTTCTGTCCTTCTTTCCTTCCTTCTGTCCTTCCATCCTTTCTTCATTTTGTCCTTCCTCTCGACCTTCCCCTTTTCCTTTCTTCCTTCCTTCTGTCCTTCCATCGGTCCTTCCTTCCTTCCTCTCTTTCTGCCTTCTGTCCTTCCTTTCTGCCTTCCCCTTTTCCTTCCTTCTGTCCTTCCTTCCTTCCATCTGTCCTTCCTCCCTTCCATCTGTCCTTCCTTCCATCTGTCCTTCCTCCCTACCTTCCTTCCCCTTTTCCTTTCTTCGTTCCTTCCTTCCATCTGTCCTTCATATACCTTTCTTACTTCTGTTCTTCCTCCCTCCCTCCCTCCCTCCTTCCTTCCTTCCCTCCATCTCTTTAATAATCCGGCCCACATGAGATTAAATTGGTCTGTATGTGGCCCTTGAATGAAAATGAGTTCTACATTAAAAGGTAAAGGCTATAAGATCATCTCCGAAGCAGCTTGATGTTTCTTGAAGAGGTTTAAGGAGCATAAGACTGTCTCCAACCTTCCTGGACAGTGTGAACCCATAACCCTGGTCCCTGAACCAAGGAAGACTTCCAAAGAGATTCAAGCTGACACCGCTGGAAGGTTGTTCATGTCATTTTCATTATTTAAAATATTCTGTTGAACCAAACATCGAAAGCAAATGTCAGATTTTTATTAAATATGGACTAAAACGATGATGGATGCCAGTTTCTTTGGTCAGTGAAGAAAAATAGTGGATTCTTCTATTTTACACCACATTTGCCCGTATCTGAATTTACCTTTGACTGCATTTGGTTTTCATCGTCTTCATCAAAGGAAGGAAACGATGGAGGGAAGGAAAGGAGGGAGGAAGTAAGAGAGAAAAGGAAAGAAGGAAGAATGGAGGAAAGAAGGAAAGGAAGGAAGGAAAGAAGGGGGATGGAGGAAGGAAAACAGGAAAGGAGGAAAGAGAGAGGAAGGAACAGTCACTTCCTTCCTCCCTCCTTTCCTTCCTTCTTCCTCCTTTCCTTCCTTCTTCCTCCTTTCCTTCCTTCCTTCCTCCTTCCTCCTTTCCTTCCTTCCTTCCTCCTTTCCTTCCTTCCTTCCTCCTTTCCTTTCCTTCCTTCCTCCCTCCCTTCCTTCCTTCCTCCCTCCCTCCCTTCCGTCTTCTCTTTTCCTCTCTTCCTTCCTCCTTTTCCTTCCTCCTTAAGGAGGGAGGAAGGAAGGAAAGGAGGGAGGAAGGAAGGGAGGTAAGAAAAGAAGCAAGGGAGGAAGAAAAGGAAGGAAGGAAGGAAGGGAGGAAGGAAGGAAGGAAGGTAGTGGATTCTTCTATTTTCCACCACATTTGCCCGTATCTGAATTTACCTTTGACTGCATTTAGTTTTCATCTTCAAACACTAAATGTTCCAAGATAGAAAACTATTTATAAAACTGCAGAGAGAAACTTCTAGGTCAGACATCATGCATGCCTCCACTTGGGGACAACATTTCTAAATATTAAATTAATTTTCTCTTTCATACAAACGACACTCAGATTGTTGAATGTCCAGTTCAACAGTTTCCTTCCACATAAAAGAGAGAGGCTGTGAGCTTGCTTTCTGTGGCTGGCTGTTCTCTCTGCAGCAGATCCTCAGTGAGTTTGGCAGTCTGTCAACACCTTCTTTCCTTCCTTCCTTCCTTCCTTCAATCTTTCTTTCCTTCTTTTCTTTCATTTTTCCTTACTGTCTTCTCTCCTCTCCCTTCCATCTGTCTTTCCTTCCTTCCTTCCTTCCATACTTCCATCTGTCCTTCCTCCCTTCCTTCATTTCTTTCATCTTTCCTTACTGTCTTCTCTTCCTTCCATCCTTCCTCCCTTCCATCTTTTCATCCTTCCTTCCTTCTTTCCTTCCATCTGTCTTTCCTTCCTTCCTTCCTTCCATCTGTCCTTCCTCCCTTCCTTCATTTCTTTCATCTTTCCTTACTGTCTTCTCTTCCTTCCTTCCTTCCTTCCTTCAATCTTTCTTTCCTTCTTTCCATCCTTTCTTTCATTTTTCTTTCCTCTCTTCCTTCCACATAAAGAGAGAGACTGTGAGCTTGCTTTATGTGGCTGGCTGTTCTCTCTGCAGCAGATCCTCAGTGAGTTTGGCAGTCTGTCAGCACATGTTAAAAACCTGCGTGTGCTGTTTGACCTCAGCTTTGATGCTCCACTGAGGACAAAACTCTTTCTTAACTTTTAGAAACATCATCATCATAATCGAGTCTTTTTTATCCTTTGTGGAGCTGGAGAAGGTCATCATCGTGCTCTCGTCTGAGCCAAACTTCTCTTCTGCAGCTCGTCCAAAAAACGCAGCAGAGAAGGTTGTAAGTAATTCAAGGAGAAGTGATCACACCAACCGTGTCTTGGCCTCTCTTCACTGCCTACCTGTCCGTTTCAGAACTCATTACCGAACTCTATATGAACCCGATCATAGTCTGAACTGAGGCTCATCACGTCATTTTTTAACCTTTAAGTCTTAAAACACATCTGCAAGCACGAGCATGTTACACTAATCTACAGCCTGTGTAAAGTGAATTCAGACATTTTCTTCTAAACACATTAAATAGGTCATAAATGTATTTCTAAAAAAGGTGTAAAAAGCATTTCAACCATTTAGATTTGAATTGTGGAGCTAGGATTAGCATAAACCCGCCCCTGCTGCTGTAGAGGTAGAAATACATTCAGCACACACTACTACTACTACAGTCTACAGTTAGCCAGTTAGCTGAGTTAGCACTACTACTACTACAGTCTACAGTTAGCCAGTTAGCTGAGTTAGCACTACTACTACTACAGTCTACAGTTAGCCAGTTAGCTGAGTTAGCACTACTACTACTACAGTCTACAGTTAGCCAGTTAGCTGAGTTAGCACTACTACTACTACAGTCTACAGTTAGCCAGTTAGCTGAGTTAGCACTACTACTACTACAGTCTACAGTTAGCCAGTTAGCTGAGTTAGCACTACTACTACTACAGTCTACAGTTAACCCGTTAGCTGAGTTAGCACTACTACTACTACAGTCTACAGTTAGCCAGTTAGCTGAGTTAGCACTACTACTACTACAGTCTACAGTTAGCCAGTTAGCTGAGTTAGCACTACTACTACTACAGTCTACAGTTAGCCAGTTAGCCGACGAGCTAACAGCCGAGTTAGCTGCCGAGCTAGCCGCCGAGCTAGCAGCTGAGTTATGGTTAGCAGCAGAAAGCGTCCATGTTTCTGGTAGAGGTGGTGACTTTGATTGACAGGTGACACTTGGTAGGGGGCGGGGCTTCAGAGGCTGATTTTTACACAACTTTGAAGCCTAATTTCATATATTTGGCGATTTTTTTAATCATTCAAATTTGGCAGGGTGGTTAACAACACACTTTTCTGTGGTATGTCAAACTCAGAACACATATTTATTCTGACTTTACGCGGACTTTAAGTGTTTCCCTTAGTTAAGGTAGTGTCTATCTACTTCTCTACCTTTGGGATAAGAGCCACATCTGATTTTAAGAGCTGAAAGAACCAAGAGATTTATGACTGATATGTGATCCTCTTTGATGAAGGTAATAAGAATAACAATGTGGTACTGAAGTATTTTCACTGGTGGATAGAGGAGACACTTATTCCAGCCATGATGACTCTCCATTGCTATGAAACTGATGGGTGTGTTATTTAAACTGGACAACCAGTATCTGTAGCTACAACCAGACATTATCACAGAGTTTTGTCTCTCGTCCTCATTAGCTAACATGAATACGATCCAGAACTCACAAAAGCTGCACAGATGGAAAAACCAACAGAAACAGGTTCACATCAGGTGATCACACATCTGGCTTCACACTAAATTAAACACACTGACTTCAAAAACATCCTGCAAGGAAGGAAGGAAAGGAGTAAGGAGGGAGGGAGGAAGTGAGGAGAGAAGGGAGGGAGGAAGGAAGGAAGGAAGGAAAGGAGCAAGGAGGGAGGGAGGAAGGAAAGGACGGAGGAAAGAAACGAGGGAGGAAGGAAGGAACGAATGAAACCAACAGAAACAGGTTCAACATCAGCTGATCACACATCTGGCTTCATACTAAATTAGACACGCTGATTTCAAAAACATCCTGCAAGCCTCTAAATTGATAATTAACCTTTTTAGAAAAACTCAGCAAAGTGGAAACACTCAGCAGATGTCTTGTTAAACTCTGGTTCAGTCACATTTTGGCTTTTGGCAGGAGCTCTTTATCCAGAGCCAGTGGAGGGAGGGAAGGAAGGAAGGAAGGAGGGAAGGAAGGAAGGAAGGAAGGAAGGAAGGAAGGAAGGAAGGAAGGAAGGAGCCAGTGTGGCAGAAGAAAAAGTGGTTCAGACCAAAGCAGCTCAGTGAAACATTAAATGGTCTCTCAGCCGGCTGCTTCACCTCTCGCTGTGAGTCTCTCTGAACAGCAGCGAGAAAATGATTCATCTAATGGAGGCCGAGACCTGAGAGAGCAGCGGCCGAGACCTGAGAGAGCAGCGGCCGAGGACAGCAGCGGCCGAGACCTGAGAGAGCAGCGGCCGAGCCCTGAGAGAGCAGCGGCCGAGGACAGCCCGAGGAGACAAACATACAGGAGGACTGGAAAACACTACTATACATACTCAGCTTCTCTTCTTTACTGATTGAATCCATTAATCCACTAAAGCAAATCTGACATTTTCAAAAACATATAAAAACAGGTTGTAACCTCAGAAAGTGACTAAACCCTGTTAGAGGTTCATGCATCAGTGATTATATAAGATCAAGATTCATTTATTCAGATGTGAAAATACTCCATAAATAATCTAACAAAGACATTAACCCTAACCCATCACTCCATAGTCATCTCTCACTGTGAGTCTCTCACCTACCTCCTCCTTTCCTCCTCCCTTCCTCCCTTCTTCCTTCCTCCCTTCCACCCTCCCTTCCTCCCTCCCTTCCTCTTCCCTTCTTCCTTCCATCCCTTCCTCCCTCCCTTTGTTCTTTGTCCCTCCTTTCCTTCCTTCTTTCCTCCTTTCCATCCTCCCTTCCTCCTCCCTCCCTTCCTCCCTCCCTCTCTCTCTTCCTCCCTACCTCCCTCCTTTCCTTCCTTTCTTTCTCCTTCCCTTCCTTCCTTCCTTTCTTCCTTCCTTCCTCCCTCCCTCCCTTCTTCCTTCCTCCCTCCCTTCCTTCCATCCCTTCCTTCCTTCTTCCTCACCTCATTCCTTCCTTCTTCCTCCCTCCTTTCCTTCCTCCCTCCTTTCCTTCTCCCTTCCTCCCTCCTTCCTTCCTTCCGTCCTCCCTTCTTTCTTCCTTCCTTCCTCCCTCCCTTCCTTTCTTCTTCCTCCCTACCTACCTCCTTTCCTTCCTTCTTTCCATCCTTCCTCCCTCCCTACCTCCTCCCTTCCTTCCATCCCTTCCATCCTTCCCTCTTTCCTCCCTCCTTCCCTCTTTCCTCCCTCCCTCCCTTCTCCTTTCCTCCCTCCTTTCCATCCTCCCTTCCATCCTTCCTCCCTTGACTCGAGGACAACAGGAGGGTTAATACCATAAATAACAAAACATAATATAACATTACGTTTCTTTCTCTCCACGTCATGGTTTCCATGGCAACGACACAACGACATTTCGGATGATATTAGTCGACGTTACAGAGGAAACACAATTTGCTCTCTGTTAGTGGACTCATTCATTTATCCTCCGTTAGTGCGACAGATTGAATTATTCATGTTTGATTAAATAATGAAAATACAATAATCTTAATTATAAATCTAAACACACACACACACACACACACACACACACACACACACACACACACACACACACAGACACACACACCTTTCACCTTCTTCAAACTCAAATCATCTTGATAATCTAATTGTAGCCGAGCAGCAATAATCACTTAATATATAAAAGATAAGATGTGCTTAATGTGTAATCTTATTGTTGTGTTACTATGGCAACCGACAACAGTAAGTAACTTGGTTGTAATGTCATCTGCATACTAAACAGTTGTTAATATGTGGTTAATGTAGAGTTTGACATATTATTACTTTTTAGTTTTGACTGTTCCTTCCTTCCTTCCTCCCTCCCTCCTTCCCTCCCTCCTCTCTCTCTCTTTCTTTCCTATGTCCTTCTTTCCCATCTCCTCCCTTCCCCCTTTCCTTTCTCCCTCCTTCCTTCCCCCCTTTCCTTCCTTCCTCCCTCCTACCTTTCTTTATTTTTTCCTTCCTTCGTTCCTTCCATATTTCCTTCCTGTCTTGTTTTCCTTCCTTCCTCCCTTTCTTCCTTCCTTCCATCTGTCCTTCCTCCCTTTCTTTCTTTTCTGTCTGTCCTTCCTTCCCTCCATCTTTTTAATGATCTGGCCCACATGAGATCAAATTGGGCTCTATGTGGCCCTTGAATGAAAATGAGTTTGACACCCCTGCTCTAGACCCTTTAGAAAGGCTGGTACCCAGTCAGGGTCCCCATAAGGTAGTAAAAACAGGAATGTGTGTGTGTGTGTGTGTGTGATCAGCTGACTGAGCCACAGAACAGCAGAAACAAAAGGAGATGTGATAGAAACAGCTGCTGCAAAGGAAACCAATTATGAACCAAGCAAACAGGACGTTTTTAAAGGCACAGATGTTACTATGAGCTCCGTGTTAAAGACTGCAGGCATGTCATGACCTGTGAGAGGCGTAACCATGGCAACGGGAAGCTCAGGACGGCGGTTAGGAGCAGACCTCTGATGGATGGATGAAACAGTGGATGACACATATTATAATATCTGTCCTCTGAGTTCTCTGTCAGTTTGTCGCCTTTCTGAGTTTGACTTTACTGTCCTTTCCTTCCTTCCTTCTTTCTTCCTCCCTTCCTTCTTTCCTTCCTCCCTTCCTTCTTTCCTCTGTCCTTATTTCCTTCCTTCTTTCCTCCGTCCTTTCCTTCCTTCCTTCCTTCTTCCTTCTTTCCTCTGTCCTTAATTCCTTCCTTCCTTCCTCAGTCTCCTTCCTTCCTACCCCTTCCTTCCCTCCCCCTCCCTTCCTCCTCTTCCTACCATCCCTTCCTTCTTTCCTTTCCTCCCTTCCTCCTCTCCCTCTCTCCTTCTTCCTCCTTCTTTCTCCTTCTTTAACTTCCTCCTTCCTTCCTTCCTTCCAATCTTCCTTCTCCCTCCCTCCTTCTTTCCTTTCCTACCTTCCTTCCTCTTTTCCTTCCTTCCTTCGTCCTTTCCTTCCTTTCCTACATCCCTTCCTTCTTCCCTTCCTCCTTCCTTCCTCCCTCCGTCCTTTCCTTCCTTCCTTCCTCTTTTCACCTTCTTTACTTCCTTCCTTCCTTCCAATCTTCCTTCTCCCTCCCTCCTTTCCTTTCCTACCTTCCTTCCTCTTTTCCTCCTTCCTTCCTCTCTCCGTCCTTTCCTTCCTTTCTTACATCCCTTCCTTCTTTCCTTTCCTCCCTTCCTTCCTCCCTCTCTCCTTCTTCCTTCCTTCCTTCTTTTCTCCTTCTTTACTTCCTTCCTTCCTTCCTTCAAATCTTCCTTCTCCCTCCCTCCTTCTTTCCTTTCCTACCTTCCTTCCTCTTTTCCTTCCTTCCTTCCCTCCGTCCTTTCCTACATCCATTCCTTCTTCCCTTTCCTCCCTTCCTTCCTCCCTCCGTCCTTTCCTTCCTTCCTTCCTTCCTTACAATCTTCCTTCTCCCTCCCTCCTTCTTTCCTTTCCTCCCTTCCTTCCTCCCTCCCTCCGTCCTTTCCTCCCTCCATCCTTTCCTCCGTTCTTCCTTCCTTTTTTCCTACCTCCCTTCCTTCTTCCCTTTCTTCCCTTACCTCCTCCCTCCTTTCCTTCCTTCCTTCCCTCCAAAATCCAGTATCAGTCAGCTCTTAGTTTATAAGCCTCCTAACAGGGAATCTCACTGTCTTCCGTTCTTCCTTCCTTTCTTTCCCTACATCCCTTCCTTCTTTCCTTTCCTCCCTTCCTTCCTACCTCTCTCCTTCTTCATTCCTTCCTTCTTTTCTTCTTCTTTACTTCCTTCCTTCCAATCTTCCTTCTCCCTCCTTCCTTCCTTCTTTCCTCCGTTCTTCCTTCCTTCCTTTCCTACCTCCCTTCCTCCCTTCCTTCCTTCCTTCCTTTCCTACCTCCCTTCCTTCTGTCCTTTCGTCCCTTCTTTCCTACCTACTTTCCTTCTTTCCTCGGTTCTTCCTTCCTTCCTTTCCTACCTCCCTTCCTTCCTTTCCTTTCCTACCTCCCTTCCTCCCTTTCTTTCCTACCTCCCTTCCTTCCTTCCTTTCCTACCTCCCTTCCTTCTTTCCTTTCGTCCCTTCTTTCCTCTCTCCCTTCCTTCTTCCTTTGTTCCTTCCTTCCCCGTCCTTCTTTCCTCCCTCCATTCCTTCCTTCTTCCTTTGTTCCTTCCTTCCCCGTCCTTCTTTCCTCCCTCCATTCCTTCCTTCTTCCTTTGTTCCTTCCTTCCCTAATATCTGCCTCAAAGATCCCTGAGCCTAAAGATGCTCACTCTGCTCCTCCAGCGACGGACGGACTACAGATGAGAATAAAACCTCTCATCCTATCGCTCTGTTCTGAGTGTCTCTGCCTCACGAGAGCGATAGACCTGCAGAGCGTGAACCAGCAGCAGATGGAGAGAAGAGCCACCGCGGAGATAAACGAGTAATGACGCGGAACGGAAAAAAAAAAAAAAACACTCAACAAGGAGATGAAACAAAAAAAAAGCATCACCAGAAAAAACAAAATGTGTCGATGTCAAAAGAAATCAGCAGAGAGATATTTGAAAAGCTGCAGGAGGTGATGCTGAAAGAGAGCGGGGGGGAGAGAGAGAGAGGGGGGGGAGAGAGAGAGAGAGAGAGAGAGAGAGAGAGAGGGGGAGAAAGTGATAGAGAGACACAGAGAGAGAGAGAGAGAGAGAGAGAGAGAGAGAGAAGAGACGAGAGACAGAGAGAGAGACAGAGAGACGAGAGACGAGAGAGACACACAGATAGAGAGAGACAGAGAGAGACACAGAGAGAGAGAGAGAGAGAGAGAGAGAGAGAGAGAGAGAGAGAGAGAGAGAGAGAGAGATAGAGAGAGACACAGAGAGAGAGAGAAAGAAAGAGAGAGAGACAGAGAGAGAGAGAGAGACAGAGACAGAGAGAGACAGAGAAAGAGAGTGAGACAAAGACACAGATAGAGAGACAGAGAGGGAGAGAGAGAGAGAGAGAGAGAGAGAGAGGGATAGAGAGAGAGAGAGGGATAGAGAGAGAGAGAGAGACAGAGAGACAAGAGAGAGAGAGAGAGAGAGAGAGAGAGAGAGAGTCCTCTTTATAGTGATGGATGGAGATGGGCGAGTGTTAAGTGGATGAAGTGTGAGGTGACAGATGAAGCTGCCAGCAGAGGAGCTTCACTAACAGCAGCTAATCTGCCGCTCTGCATCACTCCACTCAAAAACTGCTCCCAACACAAAGACATTAACCTTAAACAGACAACGTGCATCAGGAGATACAGGAGATACCTCCTTCCTTCCTTCCTTCCTTCCTTCCTTCCTTCCTTCCTTCCTTCCTTCCTTCCTTCATCTGTCCTTCCTTCCCCAGATCTAAGTTCAGCTGTAAGGGTAAATGTTCCCTCCTTCTGTCCTTTCTTCCTTCCTTCATCTGTCCTTCCTTTCTTTCTTCCTCCTTCATCTGTCCTTCCTTCCTTTCTTCCTTCATCTGTCCTTCCTTTCTTTCTTCCTTCCTTCCTCTGTCCTTCCTTTCTTCCTTCCTTCATTAGTTCTTCCTTTCTTCCTTCCTTCATCTGTCCTTCCTTTCTTTCTTCCTTCCTTCCTCCTTACCTTCCTTCTTCCTCCTTTCCTTCCTACCTCACTCCTTCCTTTCCTTCCTTCTTCCTCCCTTGCTTCCCTTCTTTCCTCCCTTCCTTCCTTCCTCCCTTCTCTTTCCTTCCTTCCTTCCTTCCTTACTTTAGGTGCAAATGACATAACTAGTAAGGCCTGTTTAAGGGTTAAAGCAAACTGTCTCTGCTGCAGGAGAGAAAGCAGCGAGGCCACAAACTATTAAAACTATTATAACTATTAAAACTATAAAAGATATAAAAGATATAAAAGCTAACCGTTTCCATTGACAACACTTCAAATGAGTCGACTCTGTGGAAAAAGGAATGTCTTCATCACTCGTTTCATAGTCAGACATATTTACGTTTACCATCCGAGCATGTAAGCACCGTGAAACAGCTGATGGAAGGAGGAGGAAGAAGAAGAAGAAGAAGAAGAGGAAGAGGAGAAGGAGGGGGAAGAGGAGGAGGGGGAAGAGGAGGAAGAAGAGGAGGAAGAGGAAGGAAGAGGAGGAGGAGGGGGAGGGGGAAGAGGAAGAGGAGGAGGAAGAGGAGGAGGAGGGGGAAGAAGAAGAAGAGGAGGAGGGGGAAGAGGAGAGGGAAGAAGAAGAGAAGAGGAGGAGGGGGAGGAAGAGGAGGAGGAGGGGGAAGAAGAAGAAGAGGAGGAGGAGGAGGAGGAGGAAGAGGAGGAGGAGGGGGAAGAGGAGAGGGAGAAGAAGAAGAAGAGGAGGAGGGGGAGGAAGAGGAGGAGGAGAAGAAGAGGAGGAGGGGGAAGAGGAGGAAGAGGACGAGGAGGAGGAAGAGGAGGAGGAAGAAGAGAAAGGAGGAGGAGAAGGAGGGGGAGGAAGAGGAGGGGGAATAAGAAGAAGAGGAGGAGGTGCAAGAGGAGGAAGAGGACGAGGAGGAGGAAGAGGAGGAGGAGAGGTGGAAGAGGAGGAGGAGGAGGAGGAGGAGAAGAAGAAGAAGAAGAGGAAGTGAAGAAGGGGGGGAGAAGAAGAGGAAGAGGAGGAAGAAGAGGAGGAGGAGGTGAAGGAGGAGGAGACAAACGCAAAACCAATGGAGGACATGGAGGCAATGGTGTACTTGCTGCTGTATGAGGCCTTCTTTCCTTTCCTCCCTTCCTTCCTTCCTTCCCTCTGTCCTTCCTTCCTTCCCTATGTCCTTCCTTCCCTCTGTCCTTCCTTCCTTCCCTATGTCCTTCCTTCCTTCCCTATGTCCTTCCTTCCTTCCCTATGTCCTTCCTTCCCTCTGTCCTTCCTTCCTTCCCTCTGTCCTTCCTTCCTTCCCTATGTCCTTCCTTCCCTATGTCCTTCCTGTCTTCTTTTCCTTCCTTCCAATCTCTGTAACGCTGTAACCGGTATTTAAAAATGCCGGTTTGATTCTTTTGTGGACGACTCATGACTCTTCCAGCGACTCTTCTGACCAATCAGAGGCCGGCAGTCTGATGACGTCACATTTAGTAATCGGCCCTCAGCAGAGCAGGTACTAAGAAAGCACAAGGTACCAGATACTATCCCCTAGCGGAAACCATAGACGTCACCCATTGGTTTGTGGACTGCTGCTCAGAAGCCAATAGTTTCTAATCTAGGCAGCGCCATCTTGAAAATTTCAGGTGCATGCTGGGAAAAATAAAAACACGGATTCTACTTATATGGGCATGAGGCGGAGCCATGGGCGGAGCGGGGAGGTCGCTATGGTTACGAGGGCTGGATCTGGAGGACATTGGTCAATCAACCTGTCAATCAGGACGTAGCCACGCCCTAATGCATACCCTGCTTTATCGTCACATATAAAAATCAGGGAGGCCAAAATGTCCCAAATGAACATCATACTGCATTGAAGAAGGCTTTAAACTAGCGATTGAGACCATAAACACATTTTGAAAACGTTTACTGAGGTTAGAAATCAAGTGAGAAGTTGGTGAATTCTCCATTGACTTGTATAGAGACGGTCGCCCCCTGGTGGCCTTTTGATAGAAATGCAGCTCTAAGTTACTTCCTGGTTGGCTTCATTTCAGAGGACCAGAACTCCTCGCCTGGTGGAAACGTAAGAAAAAACCGAGTCAAGTCGAGTCGTGTAGTGGAAAAGCACCATTAGCGAGTAAGAATGGTGGAAAATGGAGTTTTCAGAGCAGCATTCAAACTGAATGATCAGATAACATAAAAACATCAATTAGTAGATTTGAAGTGTCGGGATGTGAAGCTCGTCTCTGCTCTCAGGTCTTTATTTAAAGATGGCGGCTGGCATGAGAACGGACTAATGGAGGAGCTAGTGGCTAATTAAAGCACACGTATTATTCCTACATGTCACGATGATTACTGTCTTTAATTCATCTGATTGGTTTCTATCAGAGGAGAGAGAGAGAGAGAGAGAGAGAGAGAGAGAGAGAGAGAGAGAGAGAGAGAGAGAGAGAGAGAGAGAGAGAGAGAGAGAAGAGAGAGAGAGAGAGAGAGAGAGAGAGACACAGAGAGAGGACAGAGAGAGAGAGACAGAGAGAGAGAGAGAGAGAGAGAGAGAGAGAGACAGAGAGAGAGAGAGAGAGAGAGAGAGAGAGAAGAGACAGAGAGAGAGAGAGAGAGAGAGAGAGAGAGAGAGAGGAGAGAGAAGAGAGAGAGAGACAGAGAGAGAGAGAAGAGAGAGAGAGAGAGAGAGAGAGAGAGAGACAGAGAGAGAGAGAGAGAGAGAGAGAGAGAAAGAGAGAGAGAGAGAGAGAGAGAGAGAGACAGAGAGAGAGAGAGAGAGAGAGAGAAAAGAGAGAGAGAGAGAGAGAGAGAGAGAGAGAGACAGAGAGAGAGACAGAGAGAGAGACAGAGAGAGAGAGAGGGAGAGAGAGAGAGAGAGAGAGAGAGACAGAGAGAGAGAGAGAGGAGAGAGACAGAGAGAGAAAGAGAGAGAGAGAGAGAGAAGAGAGAGAGAGAAGATTCTACTTTTACAGGTAACAAATCTCACGAAAAAAAGACCAAAATCAAAACACATTTGTTCTTTTTAACTCATGAATCTCATAAATGGATGGTTTCTAACAGCCGGACCGGTCGACTGTGTGTGTGTGTGTGTGTGTGTGTGTGTCTGTGTGTGGTGTGTGTATCTGTGTGTGTGTGTGTGTGTGTGTGTGTGTGTGTGTGTGTGTGTGTGTGTAAGTGTGTGTAAAAAGGGTCACTCCCGCCTCCTGTCAGCCTGTTGGAGGTTTTGACCCCCCACCAGTCTGGATCGATGACTTCCACTTACTTCCTTCCTTCCTTCCATCCATTCTTCCTTACCACTACAATCTACACTCAGATCTAATCTAATTTAACCTTAACCACCTTAACTCCTAAAATTAAAACATTTTAAGACATTTAGATCTTGAATATCATAAAAACTAAATTAAATACATTTTAGGACCCTGTGTGTGTCACTGTCCACCTTTAATCAGCTTTGTTATCTTTGTTTTCACTTTAACCCTTTATTGGGCAAATAATTATATCCTTCCTTCCTTCTGTCCTTCCTTTTCTTCCTCCCTGCCTTCTTTCTTCCCTTCCTCTTTCCTTTCTCCCTCCCTCGTTCCTTATTTACCTCCGTCTTTCCTTCCTTTCCTTCCTTCCATCTGTCCTTCCTCCCTCTCTCTTCTCTCCTCCCTTCCTTCTTCCATCCTCCCTTCCTTTCCTTCCTTCCATCTGTTTTTCCTCCCTCCCTCCTTCTCTCCTCCCTTCTTTCTTTACTTCCTCCATCCCCCTTTCTTCTTCATCTCCTTCTTTCTTCCCTTCCCTCCCTCCCTCACTCCATTCTCTGTTTCTTTCCTCCCCCTACCTTCCTTCTTCCTCCGTCCTTCCTTCCTTCCTTCCTTCTTTCTTACCTTCCTTCCTCCCTCCCTCCTTCTCTCTTTCTTTCCTCCCCGCTACTTCCTTCTTCCTTCTTTCCTCCGTCCTTCCTTCCTTTCCTTCCTCCCTCCTTCCCTTCCTTCCTTCCTTCTTTCTTCCCTTCCTCCCTCCCTCCTTCTCTCTTTCTTTCCTCCCCCTACCTTCCTTCTTTCCTCCGTCCTTCCTTCCTTTCCTTCCTCCCTCCTTCCTTCCTTCTTTCTTCCCTTACCCCCTTCCTCCTCCCTCCTTCTCTCTTTCTTTCCTCCCCCGTACCTTCCTTCCTTCCTTCTTTCCTCCGTCCTTCGTTCCTTTCCTTCCTCCCTCCTTCCTTCCTTCCTTCCTTCCTTTCAATGAGTGTCCTATAAAGGGTTAAAAGCTTTTAAACCATCAGAGTCACATTCCTCGTGGTGGCAGATGAAGCAGACGGATGCTTTGAGGTCCAACCCCCCCCCCCCCCCGACCCCCTCTCCTCCTGACTGTTCCTTCTTTCCCTTCCCTTCCTTCCTTCCTCCCTCCTTCCTTCTGTCCTTCCTGTCCTTCCTTCCTCCCTCCAACCTTTCCTTCCATCCTCCCTCCCCCTTTCTTCCGTCCTCCCTTCCTTCTTTCCTTCCCCCCTCCATCCCTTCCTCCTTTTCTTCCTCCACCCCCTTTCTTTCTTCCTTCTGTCCTTCCTTCCTTCCTCCCTCCCTCCATCTTTCCTTCCTTCCTTCCTCCCTCACTTCTTTCCCCTGTCCTTCTTTCCTCCCTCCCTCCCTCCCTCCCTCCTTCTTTCCTTTCCTCGCTTCCTTCCTCCAACCTTTCCTTCCTTCCTTAAATATAAAGATCTATTTTTACCCAGCATGCTTGAACATACTCATCATATATTTCATTTCCTTAAATCATTTTAAATTTCACATTCCTCGTGGTGGCAGATGAAGCAGATTTGTGTTCATATATTAAATAAAGCAGAGCAGAGATGCTCCTGACTGTTCCTTCCTTCTGTCCTTCCTCCCTCCCTCCTTCTGTCCTTCCTCTCTCCCTCCCTCCTTCTTTCCTCTGTCCTTCTGTACTTCCTTCTGTCCTTCCTTCCTTCCTTCTTTCCTCTGTCCTTCTTTCCTTCAGCCACCCTCCCTTCCTTCCTTCCTCCAACCTTTCCCTCCTTTCCTTCTTATTTTCTTCCTTCCTTCCTTCCTCCCTCCCCCTTTGTTCCTTCCTTCTGTCCTTCCTTCCTCCCTCCCACCTTCTTTCCTTCCTTCCTCCCTCTTTTCCTTCATTCTTCCTTATTTCCTTCCTTCCTTCCTGCCTTCCTTCTTTCCTCTGTCCGTCTTTCCTTCCCCCATCCATCCCTTCCTTCTTTCCTTTCCTCCCTTCCTTCCTCCAAACTTTCCTTCCTTCGCTCCCCCTTCCTTCCTTCCTTCCCCTTTCTTCCTTCCTACCTTCCGATTTGTGTTCATATATTAAATAAAGCAGAGCAGACGGATGCTTTGAGGTCCGACCCCCCCGACCCTCCTCCCCCGACCCCCCTCCCCTCTCCCCCCCCCCTCCTCTGCATCCTATAGGCTTTCCTCCAGGTTGTCTGGCAACACAAATGTCAGCCATTATTACTAATGAATCGATCAGCGGGACTCTTCCTCGCTCCCCGCTGCTCGCATTAATTGGTGCCTTTAAAATTTCACTAAATTATTTACACAGCAGCAGAGAAACAAGCTGAGAGGAGGAGGAAGAGGAGGAGGAAGAGTCAAGAGATTAAAAGACACGATGAACACGAGGGTTTGAGCCTTCTGAGTGTCAGTGCAGCTGGAGGAGAGGAAGAGGAGGAAGAGGATGAAGAGGAGGAGGAGGAGGAGAAAGAGGAGGAGGAGGAGGAAAAGGAGGAGGAGAAGAAGGAGGAGAAGGAGGAGGAGGGAGAGGAGGAGGGAGAGGAGTAGGGGGAAGAGAAGGAGGAGAAAGAGGAGTAGGAGGTAGAGCAGGAGGAGGTAGAGGCGGAGGGACAGGAAACATGAAGCAGCTGCTGGAAATGATTTCTGTCTTTTTCATGATGGATTGATCTGTTGGTTGTTCAAAATAGTTTAATCTATAAAAATCAGAAAATAATGAAAAACTGTCTCAGAAAATGTCTTTGAGTGTTTTAAGTTAAAATATTAAAACTAAAGAAAAAGCTTTCACTAAACACATGCAGATAAAAGTTTAAGTCAGAGGATTCAAACTCATTTTCATTCAAGGGCCACATAGAGCCCAATTTGATCTCATGTGGGCCGGATCATTAAAAAGATGGAGGGAGGGAAGGAAAAGAAGGAGGAGGAAGAAAGGGAGGAAGAAAAGATGGAAGGAAGAGAAGAGAAGACAAGAAGGAAGCAAGGAAGGAAGGGAAGATCGCAAGGAAGGAAGGAAGGGAAGAAGAACAGATGGAAGGAAGGAAGGAAGGAAGGGAAGAAGAACAGATGGAAGGAAGGAAGGAAGGAAGGGAAGAAGAACAGATGGAAGGAAGGAAGGAAAAGACGATTGGAAGGAAGGAATGAAGGAAGAAAGGTAGGAAGGACAGAAGAGAAGAGAAGAGAAGAGAAGACAAGAAGGAAGGAATGAAGGAAGGAAGGAAGGAAGGAACAAAGGGAAGATCGGAAGGAAGGAAGGGAAGAAGAACAGATGGAAGGAAGGAAGGAAAAGACGATTGGAAGGAAGAAATGTAGGAAGGACAGATGGAAGGAAGGAAAAGAGGAAGAAGGAAACTGGGCCGGATTGGACCTCATGTTTGACACCCCTGGTTTAAATAAAGCAGCGTTCAAGCAACCTGCACGATATGGGCTAAAGTATTTTATATTTTTTATTTTTTATAGTGTATTTTGGAGACCTGGTTGATAACAGACGATGTTTGAAGGCAGAATGTTTCAGGGAATCTAATGAAAGGACAGAGAGGATGAGTCTCAGGTCTCTGTTAGTGAATCTAAAGAAAGGACAGAGAGGATGAATCTCAGGTCTCTGTTAGTGACTCTAATGAAAGGACAGAGAGGATGAATCTCAGGTCTCTGTTAGTGAATCTAATGAAAGGACAGAGAGGATGAATCTCAGGTCTCTGTTAGTGAATCTAATGAAAGGACAGAGAGGATGAATCTCAGGTCTCTGTTAGTGAATCTAATGAAAGGACAGAGAGGATGAGTCTCAGGTCTCTGTTAGTGAATCTAATGAAAGGACAGAGAGGATGAATCTCAGGTCTCTGTTAGTGAATCTAATGAAAGGACAGAGAGGATGAGTCTCAGGTCTCTGTTAGTGAATCTAATGAAAGGACAGAGAGGATGAGTCTCAGGTCTCTGTTAGTGAATCTAATGAAAGGACAGAGAGGATGAGTCTCAGGTCTCTGTTAGTGAATCTAATGAAAGGACAGAGAGGATGAATCTCAGGTCTCTGTTAGTGAATCTAATGAAAGGACAGAGAGGATGAATCTCAGGTCTCTGTTAGTGACTCTAATGAAAGGACAGAGAGGATGAGTCTCAGGTCTCTGTTAGTGACTCTAATGAAAGGACAGAGAGGATGAGTCTCAGGTCTCTGTTAGTGAATCTAATGAAAGGACAGAGAGGATGAATCTCAGGTCTCTGTTAGTGAATCTAATGAAAGGACAGAGAGGATGAATCTCAGGTCTCTGTTAGTGACTCTAATGAAAGGACAGAGAGGATGAATCTCAGGTCTCTGTTAGTGAATCTAATGAAAGGACAGAGAGGATGAGTCTCAGGTCTCTGTTAGTGACTCTAATGAAAGGACAGAGAGGATGAATCTCAGGTCTCTGTTAGTGAATCTAATGAAAGGACAGAGAGGATGAATCTCAGGTCTCTGTTAGTGAATCTAATGAAAGGACAGAGAGGATGAATCTCAGGTCTCTGTTAGTGACTCTAATGAAAGGACAGAGAGGATGAATCTCAGGTCTCTGTTAGTGACTCTAATGAAAGGACAGAGAGGATGAATCTCAGGTCTCTGTTAGTGAATCTTGTAGAAAGGACAGAGAGGATGAATCTCAGGTCTCTGTTAGTGACTCTAATGAAAGGACAGAGAGGATGAATCTCAGGTCTCTGTTAGTGAATCTAATGAAAGGACAGAGAGGATGAATCTCAGGTCTCTGTTAGTGAATCTTGTAGAAAGGACAGAGAGGATGAGTCTCAGGTCTCTGTTAGTGACTCTAATGAAAGGACAGAGAGGATGAGTCTCAGGTCTCTGTTAGTGAATCTAATGAAAGGACAGAGAGGATGAGTCTCAGGTCTCTGTTAGTGACTCTAATGAAAGGACAGAGAGGATGAATCTCAGGTCTCTGTTAGTGAATCTAATGAAAGGACAGAGAGGATGAGTCTCAGGTCTCTGTTAGTGAATCTTGTAGAAAGGACAGAGAGGATGAGTCTCAGGTCTCTGTTAGTGACTCTAATGAAAGGACAGAGAGGATGAGTCTCAGGTCTCTGTTAGTGACTCTAATGAAAGGACAGAAAGGATGAGTCTCAGGTCTCTGTTAGTGAATCTAATGAAAGGACAGAGAGGATGAATCTCAGGTCTCTGTTAGTGAATCTTGTAGAAAGGACAGAGAGGATGAGTCTCAGGTCTCTGTTAGTGACTCTAATGAAAGGACAGAGAGGATGAGTCTCAGGTCTCTGTTAGTGACTCTAATGAAAGGACAGAGAGGATGAATCTCAGGTCTCTGTTAGTGAATCTAATGAAAGGACAGAGAGGATGAATCTCAGGTCTCTGTTAGTGAATCTTGTAGAAAGGACAGAGAGGATGAGTCTCAGGTCTCTGTTAGTGACTCTAATGAAAGGACAGAGAGGATGAATCTCAGGTCTCTGTTAGTGACTCTAATGAAAGGACAGAGAGGATGAATCTCAGGTCTCTGTTAGTGACTCTAATGAAAGGACAGAGAGGATGAGTCTCAGGTCTCTGTTAGTGACTCTAATGAAAGGACAGAGAGGATGAGTCTCAGGTCTCTGTTAGTGAATCTAATGAAAGGACAGAGAGGATGAATCTCAGGTCTCTGTTAGTGAATCTAATGAAAGGACAGAGAGGATGAATCTCAGGTCTCTGTTAGTGACTCTAATGAAAGGACAGAGAGGATGAATCTCAGGTCTCTGTTAGTGAATCTAATGAAAGGACAGAGAGGATGAATCTCAGGTCTCTGTTAGTGACTCTAATGAAAGGACAGAGAGGATGAATCTCAGGTCTCTGTTAGTGAATCTTGTAGAAAGGACAGAGAGGATGAGTCTCAGGTCTCTGTTAGTGAATCTAATGAAAGGACAGAGAGGATGAATCTCAGGTCTCTGTTAGTGAATCTAATGAAAGGACAGAGAGGATGAATCTCAGGTCTCTGTTAGTGAATCTAATGAAAGGACAGAGAGGATGAGTCTCAGGTCTCTGTTAGTGAATCTAATGAAAGGACAGAGAGGATGAATCTCAGGTCTCTGTTAGTGACTCTAATGAAAGGACAGAGAGGATGAGTCTCAGGTCTCTGTTAGTGACTCTAATGAAAGGACAGAGAGGATGAGTCTCAGGTCTCTGTTAGTGACTCTAATGAAAGGACAGAGAGGATGAATCTCAGGTCTCTGTTAGTGACTCTAATGAAAGGACAGAGAGGATGAGTCTCAGGTCTCTGTTAGTGAATCTAAAGAAAGGACAGAGAGGATGTATCTCAGGTCTCTGCTTGTTGATTTATTCGGGTGTTTTTAACGCTCCTCTGTCATCAGATGTCTCTTCATACATAAAACATGATTCAAACTCAGTTTAGAAATGTGTCGCCTGTTAGAGTCTGAGAGCTTCATCCATCAGCAGATACAAGAACAACTAGTTTTAATTCATTCAGCACTCAGAGAACAAGGTTTGAAATGTTTCAAATGTGTCTTAAAGTAACAGTCAGGAGTTAAAATGAGCATCAAGTGTGTTTATGTGTAATGATTCCTCCTCCTGTTCATACTGATCTGAAGCTAAAATGAAGCCTCAGCTGTCCGAATGAAAGAAAGGAGGAAGAGGAGGAGCAGAGAGAGAAGAGGTAATACATAAGGACAGAAAGAAGAGGCAATAAAGAAAGGAAAAGAAGAAAAGGAGGAGAAAGAACAAGAAGGAGGAGGAAGATGAGGAAAGAAAGAACAAGAAGGAGGATGAGGGAGAAGAATGAATAAAGAAGAAGAAGGATGAAGGAGAGGAAAGAGACTGGGGAGAATGAGGAGGATGAAGGAGAAGAGGAAATGAAGGAAAGAAAACTAAAAGAGTCTGACTGTGATTATGTTAATTAGGCTCAATCGCTAACTAACTAACTCGCTGTTAGCAGACTCTGACCGCGCGACCGTTAGCATGCCTCTGACCGCGCGACCGTTAGCATGCCTCTGACCGCGCGACCGTTAGCATGCCTCTGACCCGCGCGACCGTTAGCATGCCTCTGACCGCGCGACCGTTAGCATGCCTCTGACCGCGCGACCGTTAGCATGCCTCTGACCGCGCGACCGTTAGCATGCCTCTGATCGCGCGACCGTTAGCAGGTCTCTGATCGCGCGACCGTTAGCAGGTCTCTGATCGCGCGACCGTTAGCAGGTCTCTGATCGCGCGACCGTTAGCAGGTCTCTGATCGCGCGACCGTTAGCAGGTCTCTGATCGCGCGACCGTTAGCAGGTCTCTGATCGCGCGACCGTTAGCAGGTCTCTGATCACGTGACCGTTAGCATGTCTCTGATCATGTGATCATCCGTTTGTTTCTGAGCGTGTAACACAACATCAAACCAGCTGAACTGATCTGAAACACTTTAACTTTATTACTTCACGTTCAATAAAACCTGACGATGTGCAGAGTGAGGGAACGAGCGTGGGCTTCTTCTCCTCCGCCTCCAGCCGAGTCGAGCAATCTGTTCTAACCAGGTGGGGAGTTCCTGTCCTCTGAAATGAGGCCAACCAGGAAGTAACTTAGAGCTGCATTCTATCAAAAGGCCACCAGGGGGCGACCGTCTCTATACAAGTCAATGGAGAATTCACCAACTTCTCACTTGATTTCTAACCTCAGTAAACGTTTTCAAAATGTGTTTATGGTCTCAATCGCTAGTTTAAAGCCTTCTTCAATGCAGTATGATGTTCATTTGGGACATTTTGGCCTCCCTGATTTTATATGTGACGATAAAGCAGGGTATGCATTAGGGGGCGTGGCTACGTCCTGATTGACAGGTTGATTGACCAATGTCCTCGAGATCCAGCCCTCGTAACCATAGCAACCTCCCTGCTCCGCCCATGACTCCGCCTCATACCCATATAAGTAGAATTCGTGTTCTTTTTTTCCCAGCATGCACCTGAAATTTTCAAGATGGCGCTGCCTAGATTAGAAACTATTGGCTTCCGAGCAGCAGTCCACAAACCAATGGGTGACGTCACGGATGTTACGTCCATTTCTTTTATACAGTCTGTGCTTCTAACACCAGCTCCTCATTGCTCCTGATGAACCGTGACGCAGCAGCAGCAGCGGCGAGGGGAAGTGAGTGGGCCACCGGAGGAGCATCGGAGCGTCGCAGCCGTGACTAAACAGCTGCTTTGCTCCGTTAGACGAGGCGGCGGCGGCGGCGGAGGCTCACACTCGTCAGCAGCACCTGCGATGATGTTTGATTGATCCTGCAGCTCTGAGACTGAGGCTAGCTTTACACGACAAGGAGGAAGGAAGGAAAGGAGGGAGGAAGGAAGGAAGGAAGGAAGGAAAGAAGGAAGAAAGGAAGGAAGGAAAGGAGGGAGGAAGAAACCCCCTTCCTTCCTTCCTTTCTTCCTCCCTCCCTCGCTCACTCTCTCCCTCCTTCCCTCTGTCCTTCCTTTCCTTCCCTCCTCCCTCCCTCGCTCACTCTCTCCCTCCTTCCCTCTGTCCTTCTTTCCTTCCCTTCTCCCTCCCTCCCTCCTTCTGTCCTTCTTTCCTTCCCTCCTCCCTCCATCCTTCCTTCATTCTTCCAGTAATTGTTCACGTTAAGTTCATGAAACAAAGAAAGTGAACTTTATATTCTGATTCAGACCGAAGCAAACTAACTACAGGATTCATTATTAAGCAGAAATGTGAAATACGATCAATAAGAAACCTTTTCAGACGTTTATACATTTAAACCAGACTCTAACTTCCTGTTCTACATGAGAGGAAACAGACTCTAACTTCCTGTTCTACATGAGAGGAAACAGACTCTAACTTCCTGTTCTACATGAGAGGAAACAGACTCTACCTTCCTGTTCTACATGACAGGAAACAGACTCTACCTTCCTGTTCTACATGAGAGGAAACAGACTCTACCTTCCTGTTCTACATGAGAGGAAACAGACTCTAACTTCCTGTTCTACATGAGAGGAAACAGACTCTAACTTCAGAGAAATAAAAACCTTTGACTGTTCCTTCCTTCCTTCCTTCCCTCCTCCCTCCCTCCTTTCTTCCTCCTTCCCTCTGCCCTTCTTTCCTTCCCTCCTCCCTTCCTCTTTTCATTCATCCCCTCCTTTCTTCCTCCTTCCCTCTGTCCTTCTTTCCTTCCCTCCTCCCTTCATTCTTTCCTCCATCCTTCATTCCTCCCTTTCCTTCCTTTTCTTCCTCCCTCCCTCCTTTCCGTCCTTCTTCCTTCATCCCTCCCTCCTTCCCTCCCTCCTTCCCTTCCTTCCTCCCTTCCTTACTTCTTCTACATATTTCTTAGACTCTAAACTAAACTAACTTTCATCACTGAGTCGATTTTCTGGTGTCAGAAATAAAAGAAATGAAGCTCAAACTTTCTCTTAGAGTCAAACGCTGCGTCTACGTTTGAAGTTTTCACATCACAGAGGAAACTTTCCTTCAGGTAAGAAAAGATATTTTTCCATCCCGGCAACAAGCTGAAAACTTTCAGTATCAAATGAATAACGACTATAATTCAAAGAAAACAGTCTAAATGTATCAGCTGGATTTAACCCTTTATAGGACACTCATTGAAAGGAAGGAAGGAAGGAAGGAAGGAAGGGAAGGAAGGAGGGAGGAAGGAAAGGAAAGAACAAGCTAACACAAGCTAACAGCAGCTAACACGAGCCAACACGAGCCAACAGCAGCTAACACGAGCCAACAGCAGCTAACACAAGCTAACAGCAGCTAACACAAGCCAACAGCAGCTAACACAAGCTAACAGCAGCTAACACAAGCTAACAGCAGCTAACACAAGCTAACAGTAGCAAACACAAGCTAACAGCAGCTAACACAAGCCAACAGCAGCTAACACAAGCCAACAGTAGCAAACACAAGCCAACAGCAGCTAACACAAGCTAACAGCAGCTAACACAAGCTAACAGCAGCTAACACAAACTAACAGCAGCTAACACAAGCTAACAGTAGCAAACACAAGCTAACAGCAGCTAACACAAGCTAACAGCAGCTAACACAAGCCAACAGTAGCAAACACAAGCCAACAGTAGCAAACACAAGCTAACAGCAGCTGCTTCTATCAGACTGCTGTCTAATCAGCACAGAGTGTGACTGTACTTTACTTTGTTTGGGGAAAGTCTCCACAGACTAATAACGGTCTCCTCGTGTCAGGCTGAGGCCACCGAGCATGTGGCAGAACAACAGCAACCACAGATAATGAAGGAACATGTCAGCCGGTGCAGCTGATGTGTGTTTTTAAGGACAACAGCAGAGATATGAGATCTATCAGACTGAGGATACTGTGCAGTGTGTATACATGCACAATGACAATAAACAACTTTTCTATTCTATGCACACAACAAGACTTGTTCGTAGATCTGTTCATTGTTGGTTTGGATCCAAACATGAAGAAAAATATAGAAAATCAGCAGCTGAGTGCAAAGATTGGATGTTTTAAAAGTAGCTTAGCACAAATGAAATATCATAAGTCAGGTAGAAGCTGCTAGCCTTGCTCTGTCAGACGTTTAATAATCCATCTTTTAAGAACATTACAACTGTTTGATTCTGAAACTATTAAAGACTGTGTAAAGTGAATTCAGACATTTTCTTCTAAACACATTAAATAGGTCATAAATGTATTTCTAAAAAAGATGTAAAAAGCATTTCAACCATTTAGATTTCAATTGTGGAGCTAGGATTAGCATAAACCCGGCCCTGCTGCTGTAGAGGTAGAAATACATTCAGCACACACTACTACTACTACAGTCTACAGTTAGCTAGTTAGCTGAGTTAGCACTACTACTACTACAGTCTACAGTTAGCCAGTTAGCTGAGTTAGCACTACTACTACTACAGTCTACAGTTAGCCAGTTAGCTGAGTTAGCACTACTACTACTACAGTCTACAGTTAGCTGAGTTAGCTGAGTTAGCACTACTACTACTACAGTCTACAGTTAGCCAGTTAGCTGAGTTAGCACTACTACTACTACAGTCTACAGTTAGCCAGTTAGCTGAGTTAGCACTACTACTACTACAGTCTACAGTTAGCCAGTTAGCTGAGTTAGCACTACTACTACTACAGTCTACAGTTAGCCAGTTAGCTGAGTTAGCACTACTACTACTACAGTCTACAGTTAGCCAGTTAGCTGAGTTAGCACTACTACTACAGTCTACAGTTAGCCAGTTAGCTGAGTTAGCCGCCGAGCTAGTCGCTGAGCTAGCTGCTGAGCTAGCAGATGAGTTAGTAGCCGAGCTAGTAGCCAAGTTAGCTGCCAAGTTAGCCGCCGAGCTAGCAGCTGAGCTAGCAGCAGAAAGCTCTCAGACGTAGTGTCCAATGTTTCTGGTAGAGGTGGTGACTTTGATTGACAGGTGACACTTGGTAGGGGGCGGGGCTTCAGCGTTTGGGAGCAGAGAAAGAGGCTGATTTTTACACAACTTTGAAGCTAATTTCATATATTTGGCGATTTTCTTTTTAATCATTGAAATTTGGCAGGAGTGGTTAACAACACACTTGTCTGTGGTATGTCAAACTCAGAACACATATTTATTCTGACTTTAAACGGACTTTAAACATTTTGACGTGTTCCTCTATCGATGTCGGCTGGATGTAGCATCAGGGACGTTATTAGTCTCTGAGGTTTGAGGACAGCTGGAAATGTCAGCAGTCTTTAAATGTGACAGACTAACAGGTTCTCTGACTTCACACAGCAGCGTTGAGTCATTGTCACCTCCTACTCATCGGGGGGGGGGGGGGGGGCGGCGGCGCAGCTGTGGGATCATTCACAGGAAGTAGAAATGAAACGAGGGTTTGAATTCGATCAGTTTCAGTTTGTTTTTTTAATTTAAGTTTAGTTTTAGTGAGTTTAACCCTTAAAACAGGCCTTACTAGTTATGTCATTTGCACCTAAAGTAAGGAAGGAAGGAGAGAAGGAAGGAAGGAAGGAAGGAAGGAAGGAAGGAAAGAAGGTAGGAAGGAATGGAGGGAAGAAGGAAGGAAAGGAGGGAGGAAGGGAAGGAAGGGAGGAAGAAGGAAGGAAAGGAAGGAAGGGAGGAAGAAGGAAGGAAAGGAAGGAGGGAGAAGAAGGAAGGAAGGAAGGGAGGGAGGAAGGAAGGAAGGAAGGAAGGAAGGAAGAAAGAAAGGAAGGACAGATGAAGGAAGGAAGAAAGGACAGAAGGAGGGAACATTTACCCTAACAGCTGAACTTAGATCTGAGGAAAGAAGGAAGGAAGGAAGGAAGGAAGGAAGGACAGAGGAAGGAAGGAAGGAAGGAAGGAAGGACAGAGGAAGGATATGGAATAAGTGTCAATTTAAAGCTGCTTTATGGTAAAAATGAGCTACTTTATCCACTTTGTCATTATATCCTCATTACTGATGATTATTAACCTTTACATACTGTTCATATTCTGACTTATAATCAGGAAGGAAAGAAGAAGGAAGGAGGAAGGAAAGGAGGGAGGAAGAAGGAAGTAAGGGAGGAAGTAATTAATAAACTGACACTTTGCGAGACAGTGAGACAGTCTCCTGTTGTCCTCAAGTCAAGGAAGGAAGGAAAGGAGAGGAGAGAGGGAGGGAGGGATGTAGGAAGGAAGGGAGGGAGGAAGAAGGAAACGAGAGAGGGAGGAAGAGGGAAGGAAAGGAGGGAGGAAGAAAGAAGGAAAGGAGAGAGGGAAGGACGGAGGAAGGAAGGAAGGGAGGTAGAAGGAAGGAAGGGAGGAAGTAATTAATAAATGTTGAATTAATCCTTAATGAAGCTGTCAGAGTGTATTCTTCCTTCCTCCATTCCTTCCATCATCCCTCCCTCCTTCTCTCCTTTCCTTCCTTCCTCCCTCCCTCCCTCCCTTCCTTCCATCCTCCCTCCCTCCTTTCCTTCTTCCTTCCTCCCTCCCTCCCTCCTTTCCTTCCTTCTTCCTCCCTCCTTTGTTTCCTTCTTCCTCCCTCCATTCCTTCCGTCATCCCTCCCTCCCTCCCTCCCTCCTTTCCTTCCTTCTTCCTTCCTTCCTCCCTTCCTTCCGTCATCCCTCCCTCCCTCTCGCCTTTCCCTCCTTCTTCCTCCCTCCCTCCCTCCCTCCCCCTCTTCTTTCCTTCTTCCTCCCTCCCTTCCTTCCTCCCTCCCTCCCTCCCCCTCTTCTTTCCTTCTTACTCCCTCCCTCCCTTCCTTCCTTCATCCCTCCCTCCCTCTCTCCCTTCCTTCCTTCCTTGACTCGAGGACATCAACATATATTTAAATAATAACTTCCTGTAAGTTAGGAGTCAGAGCTTCGAGCTGCTCTGAAGCTTCGAGCTGGACTCCACTCGTGAGATTTACCTGTGCGTCATCTGGTCTTGGTTGCTATGGCGGTTGCTAAGGCCTTTCCATGTGTTATTTGTGTTGTCCACCTCACCTGTCCTTTCTTCCTTCTCCTTTTCCTTCCTTCCTTCCTTCCTTCCTTCCTTCCTTCCTTCCTTCTTTCCTTCCTCCCTTCCATCATTTAATGGTCAGGCCCACATGAGATCAAATTGGGCTGTTGTGGCCCTTGAATGAAAATGAGTTTGACTCCTCTGATGTAAAGGGTTAAAGACTTATAGCAGCTCTGATGTGTGACAGCAGCTTGCTTGCTTCCTTCCTTCCTTCCTTCCTTCCTTCCTTCCTTCCTTCCTTCCTTCCTTCCTTCCTTCTTCCTTCCTCCCTCCTTCCATCATTTAATGGTTTGACTCTTCTGATGTAAAGGGTTAAAGACTTATAGCGGCTCTGATGTGTGACAGCTGTGATTGACTCACCTGCTGCTCTCCCTGGAAATATAAAAAGTAGACAACACAAATAACACATGGAAAGGCCTTAGCAACCGCCATAGCAACCAAGACCAGATGACGCACAGGTAAATCTCACGAGTGGAGTCCAGCTCGAAGCTTCAGAGCAGCTCGAAGCTCTGACTCCTAACTTACAGGAAGTTATTATTTAAAATATATGTTGATGTCCTCGAGTCAAGGAAGGAAGGAAGGGAGAGAGGGAGGGAGGGATGAAGGAAGGAAGGGAGGGAGGAAGAAGGAAAGGAGGAGAAGGAAGGAAGAAGGAAGGAAAGGCGAGAGGGAGGGAGGGATGACGGGAAGGAAAGGAGGGAGGAAGAAGGAAAGGAGAGAGGGAGGGAGGGAGGGAGGAAGGAAGGGAGGGAGGGAGGAAGAAAGAAAGGAGAGAGGGAGGGAGGAAGAAGGAAGGAAGAAGGAAGGAAAGGTGAGAGGGAGGGAGGGATGACGGAGAAGGAAGGGAGAGAGGAGGGAGGGATGAAGGAAGAAGGGAGGGAGGAAGAAGGAAAGAAGAGAGGGACGAAGGAAGGAAGAAGGAAGGAAAGGAGGGAGGGAGGGAGGGAGGGATGACGGAAGGAAGGAAAGGAGGGAAGAAGGGAAGGAAGGAGGAAGGGAGGGAGGAAGGAAGAACAGATGAAGGAAGGAAGAAAGGAAGGAAGGAAGGAAAGAAGGAAGGAGGAAGGGAAGGAAGGGAGGAAGAAGGAAGGAAGGAAATGGGGAGGAAAGGGGGATGAAGGAAGGAAGGAAGGGAGGGAGGAAGGGAGGGAGGAAGGAAGAACAGATGAAGGAAGGAAGAAAGGAAGAACAGATGAAGGAAGGAAGAACGGAAGGACAGAGGAAGGAAGGAAGGTAGGAAGGGAGGAAGAAAGTAAGAAGGATCAGATGAAGGAAGGAAGGAAGAAAGGACAGAAGGAGGGAACATTTACCCTAACAGCTGAATATAGATACTGAGGAAGAAGGAAGGAAGGAAGGACGGACGGACAGATGAAGGAAGGAAGGAAGGAAGGAAGGAAGGAAGGAAGGGGGGGGAGAAAGGGTTAAATAAACATGAAGAAGAAGATATTTAATGTTCATATAAGAGAAAGACAAACCGCCTGCACACACACTTCAAACGTTCACCACACTCCCCCTCACCCGGGTGGAAATCCACTTTGTGTGTGTGTGTGTGTGTGTGTGTGAGTGTGTATGTGTGAGTGAGTGTGTGTGTGTGTGTGTGTGTGTGTGTGTGAGTGTGTGTGTATGTGATTGTGTGATTGAAGTTGAAATCCACTTTCATGCTGCATTAGCGGGTTTCCATGTGAAACTAGTATCAAAGCAACAGACGCAGACAGATACGAGCCTCCCACACACACACACACACACACACACACACACACACACACACACACACACACACACACACACACACACACACACACACACACACACACACACAGCCTGAAGGAGTGATGCCTTCACAGACGCTCAGTAAATTACAGGTGTCATTGTGGACGGTGAATACGAGCATGAAGCTAAGTAGTTCATTAGCTACGGTTTGGATGAATGTTAACACACACCACACACACACACACACACACACACACACTGCTGCGGACACACACACACACACACACACACACACACACACACACTGCTGCGCACACACACACAAACACACTGCTGCGCGCACACACACACACACACACACACACACTGCTGCGGACACACACACACACACACACACACACACACACACACACACCCACACACACACACACTCACACACACACACACACACACACACACACACACTAAGACTAAAGCAGCAGTCATGAGCAGTAAGATGTTTTCCTCTCTGATCATTCCTCCTGTTCACACCAAAAACTTTTCCCTCCTTCTTTCCTTTCCTTGTCTTCCTTCCTCCCTCCTTTCCTTCCTTCCCCCCTCCCTCCTTTCCTTCCTTCCTCCCTACTTTCCTTCTATCTTCCTTCCTTCCTCCCCTTCTCCCTCCTTTCCGTCCTTCTTCCCTTCCTTCCCTCCTCCCTCCTTTCCTTCCGTCTTCCCACCTTCCTCCCTCCTTTCTTTCTCTTTCCCTCCTTCCTTTCTTCCTTCCTTCCTCCCTCCTTCCTTCTTCTCTCCTTTCCTTCCTTCTTCGTTCCTTCCTCCCTCCTTTCCTTCCTTCTTCCTTCCTTCCTCCTCCCTCCTTTCCTTCCTTCTTCCTCCCTTTTTTCCATCCTTCTTCCTTCGTCCCTCCTTTCCTTCCTCCCTCCCTCCATTCCTTCCTCCTCCCTCCTTTCCTTCTCTTCTTTCCTTCCTTCATCCCTCCTTCCTCCCTTCCTCCTCCCTTTCTCCCTCCTTTCCTTCCTTCTTCCTTCCTTCCTTCCTTCCTCCCTCCCTCCCTCCCTCCTTTTCCGTCCTTCTTCCTTCCTTTTTATCTCATAATTTCGATTTACTTGGAGAACATTATTATCATCAAAGCTAAGTTTTATCTTCTTTTTTCTGGTGGGAATGAGCTTCCATACTTACATCTATTTGTGTTTTTCTGATTTGAAGCAGCGACTGAGCAGAGACCTGTGTGTGTGTGTGTGTGTGTGTGTGTGTTAGGGGATGTTGATCAGACTAAACAGCTGTTAATGTTGATTTGAGGCTCAGGAGTCTTTTTACTGCCAATTAATAGAAAATCTGACCAACTGTTAACACTTATACACTGTTAGAGCTGAATCTATTGATATGAATAGTTAATAGTTTTAATAAGATAGTAGTTATGAGGATGAAGACTGATGATGGCTCTAATGGTTCTACAATAAACCCCACACTTCCACAAAGCTCTGCTCATTTTACCTTTACATAGAAAATAACATTTAACCACCAAAAAGAGACGAAAACATGACTAAAGAAACATAGCTACCAAAAACAAGGCATAAAAATGACTAAAAAGAGACACAGATATTGATGAGTTGAACTTTGACCCTGATGTTGACGCTCTGATCTCCCTGCTGCCCTCCTCCGTCTCATTTTCCTTCTTTCCTTCCTTCCTCCCTCCCTTCCTTCATTCCTTCCTCCCGTCCTTCCTTTCTTCTTTCCTTTCCTCCATTCCTTTCCTACCTTCCTTCTTCCTCCCTCCCTCCCTTCTTTCCTTTCTTTCCTCCCTTCTTCCCTCCCTCCTGTCCATCCTTCCTTCCTTTATCCTTCCTCCCTTCCTCCCTCCTTTCCTTCCTTCCTTCCTCCCTCCCTCCCTCCTTCCAAGTCAGAACATATTGATTTGTCTCAGATCACAGATATCGATGTGAGTTGAACTTTGACCCTGATGTTGACTCTCTGATCTCCCTGCTGCCCTCCTCCGTCTCATTTTCCTCCCAGATTAAAGGTGTTATTAGTGTAAAGCCTGAGATGAGGAACCACAGCCAAGCAGCAGATGTGAGGTCAGAGTGTTTGAGTCAATCATTCATTAAAGAGAGAAAAAGCTGCAGACACTTAAAGTCTGAGCAGCTGCTTCCTGCTGAGCTGCAGAAATGTCACAAACATGAAGGAGCGACTCCAGCTGCTTTAAAACACTCAATTACAGGTCACACACACACACACACACAACACACACACACACACACACACACACCACACACACACACACACACACACACACACACACACACACACACACACACACACACACACACACACACACACACACACACACACACACACACACACACACCTGCAGCTATGAGACGCCACCGTTAGCTGAATGGAGGCTCAGTGAGGTTGTGATGTTAGAGCGACTCGACCGGAGCATGATGAGAGACGAGCTGAGAGACGAGACAACGGCAGGAAGCAGACGGACTCTCTCTGCAGGGCTTCTGTCCTTCCTACAAACCAAATCCTCAAATCCTCAAATCCTCAAATCGTCCACCATTATCACCCCTGTACCCAAAAACACCTGGAACACCTGGAACGGCTCCATCCCTGCAGGACTGAGACTCATCAAACACTTCATCTGATCATTAGACCTCCTTCAGTTCCTGCAGGTTTATGTTCTGACTGTAAACTTCATTTATAATAAATCTACAGAGGAAGAACTACATTACCCATGAGCCTCGGCTACTGTTGCTATGGGAGAAGAAGCCATGAGGCGAGAATCAGAGCGTAATGAATTTAAAACACACAGGAAGAAGAAAGGAAAGGAAGGGAGGAAAGGAAAGGAAAGGAAAGGAAAGGAAAGGAAAGAAGGGAGGGAGGAAGGAAGGAAAAAGGAAGGAAAGGAGGGAGGGAGGGAGGGAGGGAGGGACGAGAGGAATGAAGGAAGGAAGGGAGATAGGAAGGGAGGAAGAAGGAACGAAAGGAGGGAGGAAGGAAGAAGGGAGGGAAGGAGGGAGGAAAGGAGGAAGAAGGAAGGAAAGGAAGGAAGGAAAGGAGGAAGGATGGAAGAGAGGAAGAAGGAAGGAAAGGAGTGGGACGGAAGGGTGGAAGGAAGGAAGGAAGGAAGGAGGAAAGAAGGACGGAAGGGATGAAAGGGAGGAAGGGAGGAAGAAGGAAGGAAAGGAGGGAGGAAGGGAAGGAGGGAGGAAGGAGGGAGGAAGGATGGAATGGAGGAAGAAGGAAGGAAAGGAGGGAGGGAGGGTGGAAGGAAGGAAGGAAGGAAGGAAAGGAGGAAGGATGGAAGGGAGGAAGAAGGAG